>NC_064621.1:331025985-331328038 GCF_023898315.1 Schistocerca nitens
TGAGTTGGAACCTCATACCAAGTAGTCATGTTAGTGGATAAAATGTAGCACATTATAGAAAGGTTACTCAGAAATAAAACATTTACAATTAGAAAGCACCTTGTGCAAATGGTCATGTTTGTATATATAGTGTGTGTGTGTGTGTGTGTGAAATCTTATGGGACTTAACTGCTAAGGTCATCAGTCCCTATGCTTACACACTACTTAACCTAAATCATCCTAAGGACAAACTCACACACCCATGCCCGAGGGAGGACTCGAACCTCCGCCTGGACCAGCCGCACAGTCCGTGACTGCAGCGGCTAAGACCGCTCGGCTAATCCCACGCGGCTATATATAGTGCTCACAGACAATTCTTACGCCATGAACATAACAATACACAATAAAATGCACATTAACACATCTATTTACGTTAGCTTTACCCGTTCCTTTCACCAATGATCCACCTTCTACGCCTTATATGGTGCAACTAGTTGTACTATACATAGTTCCCACTTAAACGTTTCAGCGCAAATATCTCTGGGTCAACAATAGATATTGAAAAACGACTTTCAGAGGTATGAATGAAGGGAGCGGCTCATGAAAGTAAATACTATGAGCCACTCTAAAACTTAATCTAATCTTAGTTTCTACACACATTTATGTTTTGTTTAAATGGGCACCCCAGATTACACTGAAGGGCCAAAGAAACTGGTACCCCTACCTAATATCGTGTAGGGCCTCCGCGAGCACAAAGAAGTGCCGCAACACGACGTGGCATGGACTCGACTAATGTATGAAGTAGTGCTGGAGGGAACTGACACCATGAATCCTGCAGGACTGCCCATAAATCCGTAATAATATGAAAGGGAGGAGATCTCTTCCGAACACCACGTTGCAAGGCATCCCAGATATGCTCAATAATGTTCCTGTCTGGGTAGTTTGGTGGCCAGCGGAAGTGTATAAACTCAGAAGAGTGTTCATGGAGAGACTCTGTAGCAATTCTGGACGTGTGGAGTGTCACATTATCCTTCTGGGATTGCCTAAGTCCGTCGGAATGCATTACGAATTTATTGGATGCAGGTCTCAGACAGGATGCTCACGTATATGTCACCTGTCAGAGTCGTATCTAGACGTATCAGGGGTTCCATATCACTCCAACTGCACACGCCCCACACCATTACAGAGCCTCCAACAGCTTGAACAGTCCCCTGCTGACTTGCAGGGTCCATGGATTCATGAGGTTATCTCCATATCCGGACATGTCCATCCGCTCGACTCACTTTGAAACGAAATTCGTCCGGCCAGATTACCTGTTTCAAGTCATCAACAGTCCAATGTCTGTGTTGACAGGCCCAAACGAGGCGTAAAGCTTTGTGTCGTGCAGTCATCAAGGGTACAGGAGTGGGCCTTCGGCTTCGAAAGCCCATGTCAATGATGTTTTGTTGAATAGTTCGCAGGCTGACACTTCTTGATAGTCCAGCCTTGAAATCTGCTGCAATTTGCGGAAGGATTGCTCTTCTCTCATGTTGAACAATTCTCTTCAGTCGTCGTCGGTCTCGTTCTTGCAGGATCTTTTCCCGGTCGCAGCGATGTCGGAAATTCGATTTTTCCTGATGACTGTGATTCCTGATGTTTAGGGTACACTCGTGAAGTGATCATACGGGAAAATCCCCACTTCATCGCTACCTTCGAGATGCTTTGTCCCAACGCTCCTGCGCCGACTATAACACCATGTTCTAACTCACTTAAATCTTGATAACCTGCCATTGTAGCGCCGGTAACAGATCTAACAACTGTGCAAGATACTTATTGTCCGACCGCAGCGCCGTGTTCTCCCCGTTTACATATCTCTGTATTTTAATACGCATGTCTATACTAGTTTCTTTGGCGTTTGAGTGTATTTCTTAAGTAATCAGTAACATGAAAAATAACAAAAAGAATAGTGTTGGTTGCATCGCAGTACATTAATTACATCCCGAAACATTGCAAGGCGAAGTTGACACTTGAAATAAACGAAACGTGTCGCTATTGTACTTCCCGAGATGCTAGAGTGAACCTCACGTTGCTCGTAATCGCAATGTGATTTACATACTACGATGTGACAAACGCTGTACTTACTGCTATTTACACTGCTATTAAGAGGACTGGAAACAATACAGATGTCCAGTGACACACAATGAAAAATAAGGAAACGATTTGTTCATGGTGACGCGATTACATAAAAGTACAGTAATACCTCGAAAACAAAACAAGTCTTCTCAGAATCACACAAAATGTACGCTGGTACGCAGTCACATTTCTCACGGCAGAAACGCTACAATGTGTGTTCGAATAGATCGCCGTTAAAAGGCAACACGCGGGGAACGCTCCAACACCGATCGACTCACTGCTGTCAGTGTTTCTGGTGTTACTAACGCACATGCAGCTGTAATATGGCTTTCATGTTGTCCATTGTTGGAATATACTGAATTCTTTTAACAGGACTGCCCCGTCCTTTCCATCGAGTTGGGAATTGTTGGTTCAGTTCCTTTTACCGCGGAATAGACTCAGACGAAATGGTCGGTCTGTGGTTAGCGTCGCAACTTCTTAATTCTGTGCCAAATGTTCGAAATCCGATTACTCTTTTTTACTTATTTTATTCTTATTTTTTCATTTAACTACCCATGTTCATACAAGGTTACTACACAGGTGCTTCTTATCATATTAGGGAAAACAAGAGCGTTATATTAACTATAAAATTACAGCTCGATTTCACTATAAGTGTCAAAAATGGCTCTGAGCACTATGCGACTCAACTTCTGAGGTCATCAGTCGCCTAGAACTTAGAACTAATTAAACCTAACTAACCTAAGGACATCACACACATCCATGCCCGAGGCAGGATTCGAACCTGCGACCGTAGCGGTCACGCGGTTCCAGACTGAAGCGCCTTTAACCGCACGGCCACACCGGCCGGCACTATAAGTGTCACACATTTATAATATAACATATGACTATATGGTATGTTGAGGGATTACAATCTTTTTAAATTCTCGTATTCTAATATTTCATTCTCATATCAATTCTTACATTAATTCTTATATTTTATTCATGTGTTTATTCTTTAGGAAGATTTGGTGCTTTTTCTTGGATGATACCGATCGTAGAAACATTCGAAACACAGATATTCCGAACACCACGAGCATTGCACAAAGCCAGATTTGCCACAGCGGCGTTTCTTCGTGTGAATCTCACTCGGAAAAGAAACGTCGTTAAAAATGGTGAAGCTTTCACATGTTCACAAATAATTTCGTGACGAATCATGCATAACGAAACACTTTTCCGAAAACTCGCGCTTGCAATTGATTATGAATCAAGGTACACTACAGGAATTTCACCGAAAACAATTTAAAATAATTTTACATTTTTTTAAAGATCTTTCACCTGACATACAATTAGCAGACAAATAAGCACAATGTTATATCAATATTCAATGGAAAACGTTTCTGTGCTAATCTTTTATAGACGTGGGTATATAACTGACAAACACAAATAAAAGTAATAATCAGGTTTAGAAGATGGGGCACAAAATGAAGAGGCTGTGGGGCTAACCAGTGTGCTACCATTTCGCCTGAGGATGTGGCACGATAAAAGGTACATAAAGTACCTGGAAAACACATCAAAAACTTTGAGCGACGCTCCTTCAGAAACGGTCGAGTGTCTACTGATAAACCGAGACAAGTATTCGATTATTTTGAACCCTCTGCCGGGGAACGAAGTTTCTGGCAAATTGAGTGATGGCCCTTGCCGTGTTCTCCTCGTCAGCGCAGGGCGCGCCAGCAGATGCGGACATCCCCGGCGATTCTTGTAGCGGAAAACAGTCCCCAGGAGTGGCGTCCGCCATTGCGAGCAGAGACATACAGCATCAGTTTGCCTGCATAAGTGCGGGAGGTGGAATGACTGCACCGTTCCGATCACGAACGACTCGCCTGCAGGGCAGAAGGCTGGCGAAAGCCTGGCTGAGGCTGAAGTGAGCACCAAGGTGTCCCACCTTCTGGAAGGCGCTAAGGCCATGAAAGTGGACTTACAACCAGCGTCCGCAGCTCGTGGTCGTGCGGTAGCGTTCTCGCTTCCCACGCCCGGGTTCCCGGGTTCGATTCCCGGCCGGGTCAGGGATTTTCTCTGCCTCGTGAAGACTGGGTGTTGTTTGATGCCCTTAGGTTAGTTAGGTTTAAGTAGTTCTAAGTTCTAGGGGACTGATGACCATAGATGTTAAGTCCCATAGTGCTCAGAGCCATTTTACAACCAGCAGTGGAAAACTTTTTTGGAAATTTGTGGTAAGTTCTATGGGACCAAACTGCTGAGGCCATCGGTCCCTAAGCTTACACACTACTCAGGGTCTAATCTAACTAACTTACGGTAAGGACAACACACACACACCCATGCCTGAGGGAGGACCCGAACCTCCGACGGGGAGAGCTGCGCGAACCGTGACAAGACGTCCTAGACCGCACGGCTACCCCGGGCGGCCCAGCAGTGGACTCTTCGGTAGTGGAGCCAATCGCTTCTTAGCTTGCATGTTCGTCCCACTGTAGATGTGCTTCCAGGCAGATGACAGATGCTAAAAATGATTATACAGGTTCAATGCCAACTTGGTATGCCGCTGTATCTCTTCCAACCACGCACGCCGAATCAAGGCGGCGGCCAGAAGTTGTAGCAACTGGCCAGCCATTGCTGTGGTTACCCTGCCTTTCTGCTGCGTAGTTGGTATTGCCGACGCTGGTCCCTGGTCCATAGAACCCGAATGTGGAAACATGGTGGTGGTACTGCTGCATCTGTCGTAATAGTGTTTGGGTCAGCTCTGTGCTCTCTTGCTTCCATGGCCCTTTTGCAACAGCATTGACAGCGCTGCTGTTTTACTCCGTAGGCACCGAAAAATAGTGCTGACGCTACACTAAAGAATGGGTGCTATCATTCCTACAACCTCTTCGCAAAGATCTGGATAATAAGTGTGGCGTTTGGCACTGGAGTACTGCAATGCGTCTTCACTGAAAATGATGTCCACATATTGCCCTGGTCGACCGTGTATACTGTTCCATTCCACTATGTCTTCAGCACTTCATTCCAGCTTGAGCAACTTTTACATATGTTAACCTCCAAACATCAAATATACATAATTACAGACTTCTACATATAAATGATCTTGCTTGGTGATACAACATACACATTCTCGGATTTTAAAATCACTTCCTTTTAGGTTTAGCCGTTCAAGCCAGGATACGTCCCTGTTTGGCGATCAAGACTGCTGCGCGCTACCTGAATTACTTTTGCATACATGCTTTATGCGTCATCACTGGACTGTACCAGGTTCATTTCTCCTCTTCATTTTCCATTCGCGGATGATGCACGGCAAGAGAGATTCAACCTCATGATATAACGCTGAGGTGACAGAAGTCATGGGATAGCAATACGCACCTATACAGATGGCGGTTATTATAGCGTACACAAGATAAGAAAGGGCAGTGGGTTGGCGGAGCGACCTCATTAAGGACTCACAGCCTTCGAACGCGGAATAATAGTTGGAACCAGATGCATGGGACTTTCAATTTTGGAAATCGTTAAGGAATTCAGTATTCTGAGATCCACAGTGTCAAGAGTCTGCCGAGAATGCCAAATTGCAGGCATTACTTCTCACCACGAAGAATCCAGTGGCCGACGGGCTTCACTTAACCACCCTGAGCGGCAGCGTAGGGTTGTCAGTGCTGACAGAGAAGCAACACTTCGTGAAATAACCACAGAAATTAATGTGGGACGCGCGACGAACGCATCCTTTAGGCAGTGCTGTGAAATTTAGCGTTAATAGGCTGTGGCAGCAGACGATCGACACGAGTGCTGTTCATAACAGCACTACATCGCCTGCCGCCATTCTCCTGGGCTCATGACCATATCAGTTGGACCCTAGACTACTGGAAAACTGTGTCCTGGTGAGATGAGTCCCGATTTTAGCTGGCAAGAGCTAATGGTAGGGTTCGATTGTAGCACAGACCCCACGAAGCCATGGACCCAGGCTGTCAACAAGGCACTGTGCAAGCTGGTGATGACTCCACAATGGCGTGGGACGCGTTTACATGGAATGGACTGGATCCTCTGGCACAACTCAACCGATCATTGACTGTAAATGGTTATTTTCGGCTGTTGGAGACCATATGAAACCATTCATGGACTTTATGTTCCCAAGCAATGATGCGGCATGTCGTCAGGCCACAATTGATCGAACTGGTTCGAAGAACATTCTGGACAACTCGAGGGGACGATTTGGTCACCCAGATCGCCCGATATGAATCCCATCGCATATTTATGGGAGATAATAGAGAGGTCAGTTCTTGCACAAAATCCTGAATCAGCAGCTTTTTCGAAATAATGGATGGCCGTAGAGGCAGCAGGGGTCTTATACTTGTTAATGTATTGTATTTATGGAACTGGGGACCTAGAAACGAAGGAGAGGCTTCGTCCCCGCCCTAGCCCTCAGGGCTATTGTGCGTTTCGCCCCCCCCCCCCCCCCCCCGGGAACGTCTCACACCAGACGAGTGTAACCCCAATGTTTGCGTGGTAGAGTAGTTATGGTGTACGCGTACGTGTAGAAAGTGTGCGCAGCAATCGTCGGCATAGTGTAACTGAGGCAGAATAAGGGGAACCAGCCCGCATTCGCCGAAGCAGATGGAAAACCGCCTTAAAAACCATCCACTGACCGATCGACATACCGGACCTCGACACTATCAGTCGGGAGGATTCGTGCTGGGGACCGGCACGCCTTCCCGCCCGGAAAGCAGTGCGTTAGCTCGCACGGCTAACTGGGCAGGCTAACTCTTGCTAAGTCCACGCCATATCGAGATGCTTCACTAAGCCGGGCAAAAGGAGGTCCGACACGATATCAGGAGTATCCCATGACTTTTGACACCACGATCTCTGCCTTTCCTTAGAGTTTTTACCCTCTTCAGCTTCCTCAAGTCCCATGGAAATTGTTCCCTGATGTCGTAACGCATGTCCTATCATTCTGTCCCGTTTTACAAGTGTTTTCCTTATCTTACTTTCCTCTCCGATTCCTTATTCACTATCTTGTAAGTCCACGTAATTTATAACATACTTCTGTAGCACCAGAGCTCAAACGTTTCGATTCTCTTCTGTTACCGTTTTCCCACAGTCTAAGATTCATTTTTATTCAATGTTGTGCTCCAAACATGTATTCTCAGAAATGTCTTCGCCAAATTGAGGCCAATTTTTCTTTTTGTTTTGCCCGCATCTCGTGGTCGTGCGGTAGCGTTCTCGCTTCCCACGCCCGGGTTCCCGGGTTCGATTCCCGGCGGGGTCAGGGATTTTCTCTGCCTCGTGATGGCTGGGTGTTGTGTGATGTCCTTAGCTTAGTTCGGTTTAAGTTGTTCTAAGTTCTAGGGGACTGATGACCATAGCTGTTAAGTCCCATAGTGCTCAGAGCCATTTGAACCATTTTTTTTTCTTTTTGTTTTTTTATTTTTTTATTTTGTACTCCTACTTTCGCCAGGAATGTGATGTTTGGCTGTGCTACTCTGCTTTTTATGTCTTCCTTGCGTCATTCCCCATATTCTATTTTGCTTCCAAAGTAGCAAAATTCCTTCACTTCGTCTTCTTCGAGGTCCCAAATTCTGATGTTAAGTTATTCGTTCAGCTCATTTCGGCTACGCCTCATTTCCTTCGTTTTTCTTCGGTGAATATTATCATTCATATGGTTTCACCCTGAATTTAATTTCCCACTCCTGAACCTTTCTTTTATTGCGGCAATTGTTATTTCGAAGTACTTGTGTGGACTGAACAGCAGCGGCGAAAGATCTCACCTATTTCTCATCCGAGCAATTGCATTGCATTGCCAGGGTCAACAAACACTATGAACGTACCCTAATTTTTCTTAAGTCTTGCTTCCATTGTTGAGGGCAACGTCGGGATGCCTTTCCTAAATTCAAACCAATTTTCATCAAACTCTAAACATTCTGCGTGGTGTCTGTTCTATATCGTGTCTCCCTACCACTTTCGCGCAACGACGCTATGAGCGTGTTTTTTAGGGAATTGGCTAGTTTGAACCTGGGATCTGTTGCTGGTAAGGAGACGCCAGACCACACATGACATGTAGAATTCAGAAGAGTTCAGTGAGACTAGCGATGATATAACCAAATACTTAATGATTTCAGCGTCAGATCCACTGCACTCCCTGTAAAAGAATCTTAATACTAACTAAATTTACTGGAAGGGGTTCAAGGGTTTCCTATTTTTAGTTAGCTGGTAAAATAACGTCGAAAAAGCAGTTAAGTTTACCATTGGAAATTTTATTCTACTCACAAAACATTGTTTCTAAATTGCACTATTGATAAAAGGAAATGTTTTAATACAGGATGGTAAAAACCAACTGCGTTCAACAAAAATGTGAACGAATATTCCCTGAATGGGTTTCCAAGTTCTACAATGGATCGAAGGATGACCTATGCCGTATCACATGTATAATCTAGGTTTAAATTAAGTTTCACAAAAGAGAAAACTATCAACATGGTCTACAGTGACCCTCAATTATCTTTAATTACTTATCTAACTTGTCGTAAATTACAGTGGCTGATGTGGCTTCTCAATAACTATATAACAGAAAAATCATCAGATTTTTACTTCAAGTGGCAAATGTGAACACCATGAGCTTTAATTGACGATCGACACTAGTATTACGCAAAAAGGAGGTGTAACAGATGAGACTTCTGTAGTTCTGAGTGCGTTCATTACCTTGTCGGTGTTCGTCAGGGGGCGGCGAGCAGCACAGCTCCACTCACCTCTCCGTCTCGGAAGCAACTCTGTCCTAACTTCTCCTTACTTCAGTTTCCCGAAGCTGGTTTAAAAAAAAAAACTATCTGGCTGTGTTTTCATCTGACCAATCAGGGTCTGAATGTTAACCTTAAGCTCCGCCTACAAAAATTCTGTCTATCCAATGAGAAACGTTATACTTTTCGTGGTGGGGCAATGTTTTTAAAGTTTGCAACGTAACAGAGATGCGAAAAAATCTCACGCTAAAACTTGCAGCTGGTGTGGTCCTTTTAGCGTTATCGTAAGATCTATACTGTTCTTCTGGAGGGCTCTAGCTTTTAACATGGGCTGGGGGGTGGTCCTAACATAACAAGACGCGAAAAAGTCTCAGCTAAAAACTTGCGGGTGGTGTCGTCCTAGCGGTTAGCTGGCGACGTGGGTGTCCGTCCGTCCCTTATCGTAGGGCCTTCCAGCTTAACAATGTCCTGCTTTCAGCTTCTGTTCTCGTTTCTCCCCTCGGAACTGCGTCTGTCTCACGGTGGGAAGGTATGACATGCATTTAGGCATTCTTGTGTTAGTCTGTGGTATTCCATTTGCTCACTCGTTACTCGTATTACTTTGGTTAATTTAATGCCACGACTTAATCGGAGCTATGTGACATACTGCTGGATTTGCTTATCATGTCAGGGTTTTCATGGAAGGTGTTGGATTTGCCTGACACCTTACAAAACATTTCTCTAATTTTCTTTTCCGTTATTCTATATAGTGTTGATCGTTATGCGTGATATGAGTTGGAGGAAGTAATATGTCTCTTCTCTCTTTCTGGAACAAGAACACCAAGAATTACGGTAGTAAGGCTGTATGTGATTAAAGTGCAGTTTTGTAGTTTGTTGCCCATTTTTGTAAACCTCTCGCCCTAATATTATTTATTCTTCTAATTATCTCTATTCCTCCTGGTAACTCCGTAAGGCTTCTAGATCCGAGACCAACGGCAAAGATTTGGTCCAACCTTCATCGGTGAATTATCCTACTTTGGGATTAGTCCAACAAATCTATCTGGCGTCTGCTTTCCCACGGCTAATTTTGAGTGTATCTTTTCATCTAGTTGCGCGTTTCATGTTTTATTTAAGCATATTAGGGGACAGCTTTGCATCAGACGCTAATGAACTGCGAGCCTTCCCACATTTGGCAATACGTTTTAGCTTCCTGTCTTCAATCTACACGTCATCGCACAGTCTTTGGGACCTAAACACTTTGTCTGCCTGGTCGTTTACGTACAGGTTGGTTATAATTAAACTTTCGCTACTTGAGAGGGTCCCCGTGAAAACCTAGTCATTGTAGAACAAAGAAACTTTGTGTGAACACCTGTAAAAGTGACAAATAAATCATTGAAAGAAACACATTTTAATTTCCACCTTAGAGAGAAACATTTGTTAACTGCGTGCCATGTTCACACACAGGTTACAAACGTTGCTCAATGTGACCGCCGTCAACATCCACAACGGCCTGGAACAGCACTAGGGATAGCATTTCGTGATTGTTAGCAGCACACATCGAACGGTGGACCATGGAATAATAAGCTGTCGTAACACAGCTCGCGCACTGTTTGAAGATCGCACACTGCGTCCAGCATTCTCAGCCATGGAAAGAGTAAATTATCAGCAATTTGTGACGCAATTCCAAAATCGCCATTTAATTCGAACTTCGGAATCGTGCCGAAACAGGATCTCTCCGAATTTCTTTACTGCATCGATACTCGCGGAGAACAGCAGCACTATTGCTGTTATTTTGATAAAACCGCTTTACGAGTAACGTTATGTTCACCTCGTGCAGTTCTATATTGGCTGCCTGAAACTGTAATGCACACTAATGCTTGTGTTTCAGTTCACCGTTGCTGTACCAGTACCGGCGGCTAAAGACAAGTCATGACACTAACATTACGAACATCGTAAATCCTGCAGCACACAGTCTGAGCGTCATTCCCATAAAGTTTGGTACCCATACGGTAAATAGTTTTCCGCGTACACTGGCTGAAGTACCGAAAGGTTACTTATAAGCACCCTGTATACCGCGAACAAATAACGGCTTTATCCTCTTCCGTGATTCCGCCTGAAGGAGCTATCATTTCTCATAATGTCTTCTCATTAAGAAGGACGTCGTAGAAAATCTCACAGACAAAACTCCCCGTCGCACCCCTCTCAGATTACGTGGTAAGATGGCGCAGTGGATACTTCGTCAAAAACTGAACGTGAAAACAACCATGAAAACAGGAAGAATGTGTACTGAGGTGTGAAAAAGAAAAGCGAAACAGCGAACGGTCCAAAAGGAAGAAGCACAATGAGAAACATGTTTTGACAGAGCATAGAGAAACTGTGTGAACGTGAAACTGTTGGGTTTGTTTGTTGCAGCTTATGTGACAAAATATTGTGTGTTCATCATTTTCTTGGGAGTGATCACTTTCACTTTAATACGAACCCCTATACTGGGCAAGGAGGCATCTCTCACTCACTTTCCTGTCGTACAAATTAGGTGCGTCGATAAGAGATTCCTGTCACATAACACACGTACTGTCACTAATGCCTTGTATGACACACCAGACGTGTTTTTCGGTGGAGGATTCGGTTGACTTGTCGCCTTGTCATCAAATGTTTGCGGATCCCATTCGAAAGCCGCTCCATTTCGGCTGCTAATAGAGTAGTTGTGCAGAATCAGCTAAGCGAAAAGTGGGGAAAAAAATTGGCACGAGTGAAGGTTGAACACAGTCCGACCGCGTCACCGTAACCACTGAACCAGGACGTCGTGTCTATTCGCTTCTCCTCTATACTGCACTTCCTGGTCTTGGACCGTTCACTGTTTCTAATTTCTTTTTGTTTCACAGTCCAGTACACCTTCTTCCTATTTTCTTGCTTGATCTGTGTTCAGTTTTTTACAGGCTGTCCACTCGGCCCTCTTGCCACTAAATCTTATGGATGTGTGAAGGGGGGCTTTTCCTTGTCAGCTAGAAAGTATTAAATCGAATCACATACCTGCTCCGACGTTACGCAAGTAAGCGTTTTGTTAGTCGTCGGTACAGTTATGTTCAATAAATCAACTGCATATTGACGTCCGTGTGATAGGTCTATTGAACTTTATATCCAGAGCTATTAACTTCTATGCATCAGGTAAAGATATCCCAAGCTGCAATAAAGCATTAACCGTACACTATAACTTGAACTAATGCCAAAATGGCACGATGTAGGACACTCTATATAGTTTTTATGACTACATTCTTCGATAAATATTTCCACGGTCAACAGATCGATGAACGTATTCGTTTCTCACTATACAGAGTTGTCAGGAACAGTCTGAAAACTTGTGAGAGTGTTACCGGGTAGGTTGTGCTGAAAAGTAACTGTTAACAAAAAACTTCGATACGTTGCGCCTTTTATGAGTTAATTAGCATAGACGTTAACCAATCATGCCCCTGCACGTGCAAATTCAAGCGGCCCACCGGATACAATTAGTGTCAATTGTTCTGGTAGCATACACGATAGCACACGAGACTGCTTAGCCTTTGGCTAGGATTCGAGTCTTGCTATTGTCCCGTGCCAAATTTTTGTATCGCGCTCTTGTCCTGTTTGTCGATATCGTCTCTGGCGGGCCACTTGAATTTGAGTGCACAACGGCCTTATTGGCTAACTTCAATGTTAATTAAATCGAGAACGGCGCAGTTTATCGGATTTTTCTCTTAACTATTACCCATTGAGCATAGCCTATCCTGCAACTGCCGTACAAGCTTCTCAGAATGTTTCTCACCACGCAGTATATGTGATGATAAATTAAAATGAAATGATTATGAGGCATTGGGGCTAAGAAATGAAAGAGGAAGCCGCCTGGTAGTATTTTGCACAGAGCACAACTTAATCATAGCTAACACTTGGTTTAAGAATCATGATAGAAGGTTGTATACATGGAAGAACCCTGGAGATACTAAAAGGTATCAGATAGATTATATAATGGTAAGACAGAGATTTAGGAACCAGGTTTTAAATTGTAAGACATTTCCAGGGGCAGATGTGGACTCTGACCACAATCTATTGGTTATGACCTGTAGATTAAAACTGAAGAGACTGCAAAAAGGTGGGAATTTAAGGAGATGGGACCTGGATAAACTGAAAGAACCAGAGGTTGTACAGAGTTTCAGGGAGAGCATAAGGGAAAAATTGACAGGAATGGGGGAAAGAAATACAGTAGAAGAGGAATGGGTAGCTTTGAGGGATGGAGTAGTGAAGGCAGCAGAGGATCAAATAGGTAAAAAGACGAGGGCTAGTAGAAATCCTTGGGTAACAGAAGAAATATTGAATTTAATTGATGAAAGGAGAAAATATAAAACTGCAGTAAATGAAGCAGGCAAAAAGGAATACAAACGTCTCAAAAATGATATCGACAGAAAGTGCAAAATGGCTAAGCAGGGATGGTTAGAGGACAAATGTAAGGATGTAGAGGCTTTTCTCACTAGGGGTAAGATAGATACTGCCTACAGGAAAATTAAAGAGACCTTTGGAGATAAGAGAACCACTTGTATGAACATCAAGAGCTCAGATGGAAACCCAGTTCTAAGCAAAGAAGGGAAAGCAGAATGGTGGAAGGAGTATATAGAGGGTCTATACAAGGCCGATGTACTTGAGCGCAATATTATGGAAATGGAAGAGGATGTAGATGAAGATGAAATGGGAGATACGATACAGCGTGAAGAGTTTGACAGAGCACTGAAAGACCTGAGTCGAAACAAGGCCCCCGGAGTAGACAACATTCCATTGGAACTACTGACGGCCTTGGGAGAGCCAGTCCTGACAAAACTCTACCATCTGGTGAGCAAGATGTATAAAACAGGTGAAATGCCCTCAGACTTCAAGAAGAATATAATAATTCCAATCCCAAAGAAAGCAGGTGTTGACAGATGTGAAAATTACCGGACAATCAGTTTAATAAGCCACAGCTGCAAAATACTAACACGAATTCTTTACAGACGAATGGAAAAACTAGTAGAAGCCGGCCTCGGGGAAGATCAGTTTGGATTCCGTAGAAATACTGGAACACGTGAGGCAATACTGACCTTACGACTTATCTTAGAAGAAAGATTAAGGAAAGGCAAACCTACGTTTCTAGCATTTGTAGACTTAGAGAAAGCTTTTGACAATGCTGACTGGAATACTCTCTTTCAAATTCTAAAGGTGGCAGGGGTAAAATACAGGGAGCGAAAGGCTATCTACAATTTGAACAGAAACCAGATGGCAGTTATAAGAGTCGAGGGACATGAAAGGGAAGCAGCGGTTGGGAAGGGAGTAAGATAGGGTTGTAGCCTCTCCCCGATGTTATTCAATCTGTATATTGAGCAAGCAGTAAAGGAAACAAAAGAAAAATTCGGAGTAGGTATTAAAATCCATGGAGAAGAAATAAAAACTTTGAGGTTCGCCGATGACATTGTAATTCTGTCAGAGACAGCAAAGGACTTGGAAGAGCAGTTGAACGGAATGGATGGTGTCTTGAAGGGAGGATATAAGATGAGCATCAACAAAAGCAAAACGAGGATAATGGAATGTAGTCGAATTAAGTCGGGTGATGCTGAGGGGATTAGATTAGGAAATGAGACACTTAAAGTAGTAAAGGAGTTTTGCTATTTGGGGAGCAAAATAACTGATGATGGTCGAAGTAGAGAGGATATAAAATATAGACTGGCAATGGCAAGGAAATCGTTTCTGAAGAAGAGAAATTTGTTAACATCGAGTATAGATTTAAGTGTCAGGAAGTCATTTCTGAAAGTATTTGTATGGAGTGTAGCCATGTATGGAAGTGAAACATGGACGGTAAATAGTTTGGACAAGAAGAGAATAGAAGCTTTCGAAATGTGGTGCTACAGAAGAATGCTGAAGATTAGATGGGTAGATCACATAACTAATGAGGAAGTATTGAATAGGATAGGGGAGAAGAGAAGTTTGTGGCACAACTTGACCAGAAGAAGGGATCGGTTGGTAGGACATGTTCTGAGGCATCAAGGGATCACCAATGTAGTATTGGAGGGCATCTTGGAGGGTAAAAATCGTAGGGGGAGACCAAGAGATGAATACACTAAGCAGATTCAGAAGGATGTAGGTTGCAGTAGGTACTGGGAGATAAGAAGCTTGCACAGGATAGAGTAGCATGGAAAGCTGCATCAAACCAGTCTGAGGACTGAATACCACAACAGCAACAACATGAGGCATTATTGGCCGAGAGACCGCATTTGGGGTTCTTCGGCCACCTGGTTCAAGTCTTTTTATTTGACTTGACTTCAGCGACTTAACCGATGAAGATGAGATGAATTTGTTAGGAAAACATAAAAACCTAGAGACCGAGAGTAGAAAATCTTCGACACAGCCGAAAATCGAATCCAGGACCCCGGGATCTACAGGCAGCGACAATAACCGCTAGATCACGAACTGTGGATATGGGAAATAAAAGTGGATAACTCGTCCAAAGTCCTCTAACCAAAGGCATTTGTTTATAGCGGTACCTGCGCTCGTTTTTTCCTGTCCCATGTTTTCTTCCATTTTATCCATCCTGACATAATACATATGTCCGAAGATCAGAAGGACGCACAGATCACAGTCGTCCACAAGAACGGCAGTTGAAGTGATCCACTGAATTACTGTCCAATATGCTTGACATCTATTCGTTGTACAAAAAATGGTTCTAATGGCTCTGAGCACTATGGGACTTAACATCTGAGGTCGTCAGTCCCCTAGAACTTAGAACTACTTAAACCTAACTAACCTAAGGACATCACACACATCCATGCCCGAGGCAGTATTCGAACCTGCGACCGTAGCGGTCGCGCGGTTCCGGACTAAAGCGACTAGAACCGCTCGGCCACTACAGCCAGCTTCGTTGTACAATCTTACAACATATTTTGAGCTGAAATGTAATGAAGTGTGTTCAGAACGACCTCCTCCATGCCACACAGCATGAATTCCGAAAACTCTCGCATGGCAATATCAAACCTATGGACCAACTCAGTCAGATAAACGCAGTGCTTCTTGATTGATTATTATCAAAAATTTGGTTGAATGGAAGATCAAGCGAAGATTGTGATTTGATTGAGGATTTCTTGGTAGAAAGGACGCATCACATTATCTTACATGGAGAGTGTTCGCCAGATGTAGAGGTAACTTCGGGTGTGCTCCAGGGAAGTATTTTGGGGCCAAATTGCATATTAATGCCCAATGGCTCTGCAGCAGTGGTACCACCGGTTCGTGTCATATCACCGAAGTTTGGAGCTGTAAGGCTTGACTAGCACTTGGATTGGTCTGCCATACGCTATTGGCAAGCGGGGTGCCCTCAGCCCTTGTAAGGCCAATTGAGAAGCTTCTCGACTGAGAAGTTGTAGCTCCGGTCACGAAAACTGACAACGGAAGTGAGAGCGGCGTTCTGACATGCCCCATCATATCCGCATCCAGTGAAGCCTATAGACTGAGGATGAAGCGGCGATCGATTGGTGCCGAGGGGACTACGACATCAGTGGGACAGAACTTTAATCAGTCAATTCATTTAAATATCAGGGTGTAACAATTTTCGGGGACATGAAATGGAACCATCACATATGCTCAACTGTAGATGAAGCAGGTGGACGACTTCGGTTCATTGGTAGAATAATAGGAAAATGCAATCAGTCTACGCTGCAGACTGCTTATAAAACGCTCGTCTTAGAATATTGCTCAATTGAGTCGGTTCCTTATCAGATATGACTGAAAACGGATGTTGAACGGATACAAAGAATGGAAGCACGAATGATCACAAGTATGTTTGACCCATGGGAGAGTGTTACAGAGATGTTGAAGAAACTGAACTGGCAGACAGTTGAAAACAGACGTAAATTATCCAGAGAAAGCCTTTCGATTACGAGTTTTAGGTGGGGAATGTAGGGATATACTACAGCTCACATCTTTCCCATAGGAATCACATAAACAAGATTAATTACAGTGCGCTGTACATAAGGGGCCGATACTGAATGGCTTTGTTAGTATAAAGTTAGATTTTTATTTCTTAACTTGATGTTCGTCAGTGCCTTCTGCCTGGCGGTGTGTTGCAGTGTCTCAGTCACGTTACCCAAAACCGGAAGGAACCACCCTGAAACTCACGTGTTGATCCATCAGCAGCTGAACTCACGTGTTGCTGACGAAGTAACGCTACCGAACGGTGCGTCTTACGACCTGACCGACCAATACGGAGGCTTGGAGGTGGTCAAGTGGGGGTGGAACCGCGGCCGGCTGCCGGAAGCGGACACTCCGTTTGTTCTCTTCATCTGGCAGCTTCCAAACTGACCAGACGCCCTCCTCACCTGTTCTCTTGGGCGGCTGCCCATTCAGTCTCAGCGGCTTCTCCAGGCCTGCCTTTCCTTTTTACGGCACTAAAACTTCATACCGTCAAAACTATGTTTGATTTTGCACCTCAACGGGTGCCTACTGCTTTCCCCTCCTGGCCAATCCGGACTGATTAACAGCGCACAAAGGCGTTTACACAGTCATTCTTTCCGCGCTCCGTACAGGAAAGCGCCCTAATTTCTAGCACAACAGGAAGTACCCTCTGCCATGCACTTCACAGTAGTTTACAGAATATAAATTTAGATGTAGATATAGATGTAGTTGCAGAAAGTCATTAACTTCGACGCAAAAGCAAGACATTTCAACATACACACGGAAAGGGTATTTATCCAAAAAGAAAACCAAATAACACTAATTGGATTAGGAATAATAGCCAACCAGTTGCAAAATAAAGGTTTATTAAACTTTGGCCATGGTTTCGGAAGTTTTAAAACTGTTTTCTTCAGATGAAATTGTACCTATTAACAAATATTACGACATTGTATGTAGAACAGATAGTGTAAATAGTTTGCTATGTTTACCTGAGACTGTAGGCTCTTTATTTGCCATAAGACTTCAGTGGCATGCCTTGTAACGCCCCCCCCCCTTTTAAATTTTTTAATTGATATGTTTATTCCAATGTTAAATATGTACTTGTGATACAGAATACGCTGATCGTTGCAGCTACACGCATGTCGGACGCTCATGAGCGTCACCTACCAGAAGCGACGTGAAACTAGTGCCTCTACTCTTCAGCTAGTCGGTGCATGTCACTTGTTCGGTATGTGGCATACTTACGCTCCTTAGGATCCGATGCCACGTTTTATATTTAACGTCATATGTACACAGATCTGTCAAGTGGCACACTACATGTTGTTGGATCCAGTGTCAAATGTGATATTTTAAAAAGATTTAATACAAAGCTCCACAGTAGAGAGCTGCTACTTTTGAATCATATATTTTAAATGGTGATTAAGTGGAGGCGACACACATGTACCAGACAGAGTCAACGACTCCCATGTTGGATATAGATAATGTGATTCTACGTGAGCATGTTTCACTAAAATTTTTAGTAAACGTTTCCTGTAATTCTGCTTATTGTAACGATACCATATCTCTTCTACATAAAATGTCGTAATATTTGTTCATAGTGTAATACGTTCTGCAAAAGACAGTTCTGAAGCTGTTGAAACCATAGTAAAGGTTTAAGAAACCTGTATTTTGCAACTGGTTGGCTGTTATTGCCAAAGCACTGAAGCTCTTGCACGCATAGTTGCTGAAACGCAGCCACGTTCAGAATCTTGGGTCTCATTCATTTTGGGCTGTCTGGGATACCTGTATTTCTTACGTTCACCGATCCTGCATGAGACAAGTTCATCTTCTTCTTTTCCTTCGTAGCACGTGTCCAGTGATCGACACCTGCTTGCAACATTCGCACGCTGCTCCGGTAGCCAAAGTTGGCATGTCTTGCACGGACGTCTTTTTCTGCTTGCAGAGGTGCTGCTGCGTATGGCCTGCGTCGGCATCTGCGGCTCCGACGTCCACTACCTGACACACGGCAAGATCGGCGACAACGCGGTCGAGGTGCCCATGACCATCGGCCACGAAGCTTCAGGGGTCGTCGCCAAAGTGGGGCCCGGAGTAAAGCATCTCAAAGTGGGTCAGTGCCACACGTTTGGAAATTTTTATTTTGCCGTGACACGTGCGACAGAAACTTCAAATTACAAATTTAATAAAGATATAATAAAGTACAAGTATCTGTCGTCTGAATGATAAACCTGGTTGTCTTACTATGGGAGGCCACAACAATGGTATCACGAATTTTCTTCAAACTTTGTACACATTTAGTAGGCCATTAAAACAATATAGTGTATGAATAGTAAGGTGCACTACTCTGGCAATTCCGAGAAAATCGCAAAAGAAGTTTTACACTTATATTATGTAACTGGGCGTAGGGGCCACATATTAGAGATCTTGGTGGTCAAGTGATGCCGCACGGTAGCTCAGCATGCGCAGTTAGAGGGTTAGGTGCCCTCTGTAATAAAGAAAACTGAGTGAATGGATCAACTATGAACTTGAACGGGTGTCATGGGACGTCCGCCCCGAAAGACGAACGTGTATGAGGCAACGGTTCGACTACTGCTCAAACTGTAAATTTTGTCATATTCAAAAACCTTGCACCTACACTATTCGTAATCGCTACATTAGCAACATCTCACCGCTACGCAGATTAACTGCCAAATGGGGCCTGCCTCTATGTCTGCAGCTCAAAGTTTCGAGTTACAAAGTAGTACCGAGTACCTTACCAGACTACATATATAAGGGATTTAGCAAATCACGACAGGCATACATTTTCAGGAAAACTCTATGCGTTCCTTCATTTACTTGTCGATACTTATAAATATGTCTGGTCTAATAATCAAATTTAATTATAAATACTAAGCCGGCCGGTGTGTCCGAGAGGTTCTAGGCGCTTCAGTCTGGAACCGCGCGAACGCGACGGTCGCAGGTTCGAATCCTGCCTCGGGCATGGATATGTGGGATGTCCTTAGGGGACTGATGACCTCAGATGTTAAGTCCCATAGTGCTCAGAAACATTTGAACCATTTTAAATACTAAGCCGTCAAATAACATGAAATTCACTAATACTTCTTGCAAGTGCACATCGTTTTTTAAATTACATTACCTTCATATAAATTAAATAATATGAGAAGTGATAAAGAAATATAGATTAAAAATTAAGTTTGAGCAGAGGCAAACCGTCGCTTCATACACGTTCATCTTGTTGTTGTTGTTGTGGTCTTCAGTCCTGAGACTGGTTTGATGCAGCTCTCCATGCTACTCTATCCTGTGCAAGCTTCTTCATCTCCTAGTACCTACTGCAACCTACATCCTTCTGAATCTGCTTAGTGTATTCATCTCTTGGTCTCCCCCTACGATTTTTACCCTCCAAGATGCTCTCCAATACTACATTGGTGATCCCTTGATGCCTCAGAACATGTCCTACCAACCGATCCCTTCTTCTGGTCAAGTTGTGCCACAAACTTCTCTTCTCCCCAATCCTATTCAATACTTCCTCATTAGTTATGTGATCTACCCATCTAATCTTCAGCATTCTTCTGTAGCACCACATTTCGAAAGCTTCTATTATCTTCTTGTCCAAACTGGTTATCGTCCATGTTTCACTTCCATACATGGCTACACTCCATACAAATACTTTCAGAAACGACTTCCTGACACTTAAATCTATACTCGATGTTAACAAATTTCTCTTCTTCAGAAACGATTTCCTTGCCATTGCCAGTCTACATTTTATATCCTCTCTACTTCGACCATCATCAGTTATTTTACTCCCTAAATAGCAAAACTCCTTTACTACTTTAAGTGTCTCATTTCCTAATCTAATCCCCTCAGCATCACCCGATATAATTTGACTACATTCCATTATCCTCGTTTTGCTTTTCTTGATGTTCATCTTATATCCTCCTTTCAAGACACTGTCCATTCCGTTCAACTGCTCTTCCAAGTCCTTTGCTGTCTCTGACAGAATTACAATGTCATCGGCGAACCTCAAAGTTTTTATTTCTTCTCCATGAATTTTAATACCTAGTGCGAATTTTTCTTTTGTTTCCTTTACTGCTTGCTCAATATACAGATTGAATAACATCGGGGAGAGGCTGCAACCCTGTCTCACTCCTTTCACAACCACTGCTTCCCTTTGATGGCCCTCGACTCTTATAACTGCCATCTGGTTTCTGTACAAATTGTAAATAGCCTTTCGCTCCCTGTATTTTACCCCTGCCACCTTCAGAATTTGAGAGTATTCCAGTTAACGTTGTAAAAGCTTTCTCTAAGTCTACAAATGCTAGAAACGTAGGTTTGCCTTTTCTTAATCTTTCTTCTAAGATAAGTCGTAAGGTTAGTATTGCCTCACGTGTTCCAACATTTCTACGGAATCCAAACTGATCTTCCCCGAGGTCCGCTTCTACCAGTTTTTCCATTCGTCTGTAAAGAATTCGCGTTAGTATTTTGCAGCTGTAATTTATTAAAATGATAATTCGGTAATTTTCACATCTGTCAACACCTGCTTTCTTTGGTATTGGAATTATTATATTCTTCTTGAAGTCTGTGGGTATTTCTCCTGTCTCATACATCTTGCTCACCAGATGGTAGAGTTTTGTCATGACTGGCTCTCCCAAGGCCATCAGTAGTTCTAATGGAATGTTGTCTACTCCCGGGGCCTTGTTTCGACTCAGGTCTTTCAGTGCTCTGTCAAACACTTCACGCAGTATCTTATCTCCCATTTCATCTTCATCTACATCCTCTTCCATTTCCATAATATGGCCCTCAAGTACATCGCCCTTGTATAAACCCTCTATATACTCCTTCCACCTTTCTGCCTTCCCTTCTTTGCTTAGAACTGGGTTGCCATCTGAGCTCTTGATATTCATACAAGTGGTTCTCTTCTCTCCAAAGGTCTCTTTAATTTTCCTGTAGGCAGTATCTATCTTACCCCTAGTGAGAGAAGCCTCTACATCCTTACATTTGTCCTCTAGCCATCCCTGCTTATCCATTTTGCACTTTCTGTCGATCTCATTTTTGAGACGTTTGTATTCCCTTTTGCCTGCTTCATTTACTGCATTTTTATATTTTCTCCTTTCATCAATTAAATTCAATATTTCTTCTGTTACCCAAGGATTTCTATTAGCCCTCGTCTTTTTACCTACTTGATCCTCTGCTGCCTTCACTACTTCATCCCTCAGAGCTACCCATTCTTCTTCTACTGTATTTATTTCCCCCATTCCTGTCAATTGTTCCCTTATGCTCTCCCTGAAACTCTCTACAACCTCTGGTTCTTTCAGTTTATCCAGGTCCCATCTCCTTAAATTCCCACCTTTTTGCAGTTTCTTCAGTTTCAATCTGCAGTTCATAACCAATAGATTGTGGGCAGAATCCACATCTGCCCCTTGAAATGTCTTACAATTTAAAACCTGGTTCCTAAATCTCTGTCTTACCATTATATAATCTATCTGATACCTATTAGTATCTCCAGTATTCTTCCAGGTATACAACCTTCTTTTATGATTCTTGAACCAAGTGTTAGCTATGATTAAGTTATGCTCTGTGCAAAATTCTACCAGGCGGCTTCCTCTTTCATTTCTTCCCCCCAATCCATTTTCACCTACTATGTTTCCTTCTCTCCCTTTTCCTACTGACGAATTCCAGTCACCCATGACTATTAAATTTTTGTCTCCCTTCACTACCTGAATAATTTCTTTTATCTCGTCATACATTTCATCAATTTCTTCATCACCTGCAGAGCTAGTTGGCATATAAACTTGTACTACTGTAGTAGGCATGGGCTTTGTGTCTATCTTGGCCACAATAATGCGTTCACTATGCTGTTTGTAGTAGCTAACCCGCACTCCTAATTTTTTATTCATTATTAAACCTACTCCTGCATTACCCCTATTTGATTTTGTATTTATAACCCTGTAATCACCTGACCAAAAGTCTTGTTCCTCCTGCCACCGAACTTCACTAATTCCCACTATATCTAACTTTAACCTATCCATTTCCCTTTTTAAATTTTCTAACCTACCAGCCCGATTAAGGGATCTGACATTCCACGCTCCGATCCGTAGAATGCCAGTTTTCTTTCTCCTGATAACGACGTCCTCTTGAGTAGTCCCCGCCCGGAGATCCGAATGGGGGACTATTTTACCTCCGGAATATTTTACCCAAGAGGACGCTATCATCATTTAATCATACAGTAAAGCTGCATGTTCTCGGGAAAAATTACGGCTGTAGTTTCCCCTTGCTTTCAGCCGTTCGCAGTACCAGCACAGCAAGGCCGTTTTGGTTGATGTTACAAGGCCAGATCAGTCAATCATCGAGACTGTTGCCCCTGCAACTACTGAAAAGGCTGCTGCCCCTCTTCAGGAACCACATGTTTGTCTGGCCTCTCAACAGATACCCCTCCGTTGTGGTTGCACCTACGGTGCGGCCATCTGTATCGCTAAGGCACGCAAGCCTCCCCACCAACGGCAAGGTCCATGGTTCATGGGGGAAGACGTTTATCTTACAAAGCTCGAATGCTAACCGCTTCACCAGCATGAAATCTAACGTCCAGCCCCTACGCTCAGATACATGTTACATACACTACTGGCTAATAAGATAACTTGCTACAGACGCGAAATTTAACTGACAGGAAGAGGATGCTGTGATGTGTAAATGATTAGCTTTTCAGAGCATTCACACAAGGTTGGGGCGTGGCGACACCTGCAACGTACTGACATGAGGAAAGTTTCTAACAGTTGACCGCTGTTGCCTGGTGAAACGTTGTTGTGATGCCTCGTGTAAGGGGGAGAAATGCGTACCATCACGTTTCCGACTTTGATAAAGGTTGGATTGTAGCCTATCGCGATTGCGGTTTATCGTATCGCGACATTGCTGCTCGCGTTGGTCGAGATCCAATGACTGTTAGCAGAATATGGCATCGGTGGGTTCAGGAGGGTAATACGGAACGCCGTGCTGGATCCCAACGGCCTCGTATCACTAGCAGTCGAGATGACAGGCATCTTATCCGCATCGCAGTAACGGATCGTACAGCCACGTTTCGATCCCTGAGTCAACAGATGGGGACGTTTGCAAGACAACACCCATCTGCACGAACAGTTCGACGACGTTTGCAGCAGCGTGGACTATCAGCTCGGAGACCATGGCTGCGGTTACCCTTGACGCTGCATCACAGACAGGAGCGCCTGCGATGGTGTACTCAACGACGAACCTGGGTGCACGAATGGCAAAACGTCATTTTTTCGGATGAATCCAGGTTCTGTTTACAGCATCATGATGGTCGCCTCCGTGTTTGGCGACATCGCGGTGAACGCACATTGGAAGCGTGTATTCGTCATCGACATACTGGCGTATCACCCAGCGTGATGGTATGGGGTGCCATTGGTTACACGTCTCGGTCACATCTTGTTCGCATTGACGGCACGTTGAACAGTGGACGTTACATTTCAGATGTGTTACGACCCGTGGCTCTACCCGTCATTCGATACCTGCGAAACCATACATTTCAGCAGGATAATGTACGACCGCATGTTGCAGGTTCTGTATGGGCCTTTCAGGATACAGAAAATGTTCGACTGCTGCCCTGGCTAGCACATTCTCCAGATCTCTCACCAATTGAAAACGTCTGGTCAATGGTGGCCGAGCAACTGGCTCGTCACAATACGCCAGTCACTACTGTTGATGAACTGTGGTATTGAGGCTGGATGGGCAGCTGTACCTGTACACGCCATCCAAGCTCTGTTTGACTCAATGCCCAGGCGTATCAAGGCCGTTATTACGGCCAGAGGTGGTTGTTCTGGGTACTGATTTCTCAGGATCTAAGTACCCAAACTGCGTGCAAATGTAATCACATGTCAGTTATAGTATAATATATTTGTCCAATGAATACCCACCCGTTTATCATCTGCATTTCGTCTTGGTGTAGCAATTTTAATGGCCAGTAGTGTAACAGACGCGTAATACTTCTCTTGCGATTTTCTCGAAATTACCAGAGTAGTGCATCTTACTGCTGGCACATTATGTTGTTTTAATGGCCTACAAAATATGTAAAAAGTTTGATGTAAATTTTCTGTTCCCTACGTCGTCCGCGACCCCCCCCCCCCCCCCCCCCCCCCCCGTTTTTAGAGTATGATTTGCAACTCTGTCCCTTGTACTGGTAAACGTTTTTTGAGGACGAGTTTCTTTTTCTACAGCATTTCTTAATTTCTCTTCGAATATCTTTTGCTTCCAATCAGGTATATCGTAGAAAAGATACTATACAGATTCAGAAATTTGTCGTAAAAAAAAGAATTTTGGTATCTAGGTATCCTGTAGGGGGAGACTGATCGCGAAAATTAACATCATTCTCAAGTTATTTGTGTTCCGCTGAAGTTATTTGCCAAAATTTAGTCATAAATTCCTCACCCAGTGTGATGAAATCACGTTGAAACATAAAACACGTACATATTTTTTGTCAAGCAGTATGCCTACTTGAGTTCACGGTTATTAATTTTGTACCGAAGCTAATTTCTCATGGAAAAGTTCACGTTCTACTACAAGCCACACAGCTTGTTTTCAGTTAACATTGCTGCAGCCACGCAGCTATCGTCATAGCTCACTGATAGTGCTACAGTGCTGCCTGTACTCAAATATACTTGCATATTACTCTTCTCACGGATTACTATTAAAATTCTATCAATTTCGATCCAATGTTTCTGGGGGGAGGGAGGGGGGGAATTAATGTCGTAAGTCGCTTCTCAGATTGTTCATGTCATATAGAAAATTTGACTGGTCTTTTAATTTTTCTCTACACTCATTTTAAAATATGTTTATTGAAATCATTTTATTTATATTACGGACTTCACTAGCATTAAAACTGACTTCCAAATAAAAGGTCATTATTTTATTCATAAACTTTGTCTTCTTTTAACTGTAATCTGAACCTCAGCAGACTGAAGGTGTGCTCGTTATGGATGTAGAAAACCTTATGAAACGTTCCCCGTACGAATCTTAAATAGTATATCAATTTCAAATATCTGGTTCAAATAAAAATCACCGTTTTGACTGAGAATGAATGGGAATGTTTTGGTATGTAGATGCACAAAGGTAGGTCTATTATCCGGCAGGTGGAAGATCTTTAAGTGTCAATATTTATTGCAATTTTTAGTTCAACAGTTATATTATTTTTTGTGTGTAAGATCGGTATTAATCATTTCTAAATAACAACAAAGAACAAAAGGATCGTCGGCACAGCCTAAATAGAATGTTTTCTCTGTGGTTTGTGCTAATAGGACACGGAGGAAATCTGTAAAGATGGTATTTAAGCCTGTAGATCTTTCACATGATAATGCAGTGTTAACTTTATCTGCTCTGTGCGTAGCGTAAATACTCGAATGTACACTTCCAGGTGACCGCGTCGCCATAGAGCCTGGTGTTCCGTGCCGTAAATGCGACTTCTGTAAACAAGGCACCTACCACCTGTGTCCGGACATCTTCTTCTGTGGTACTCCGCCTCATAACGGAAATCTCTCTCAGTACTACAAACACGCAGCTGATTTCTGTTACAAGTAAGGCTTATAATAATAGAATTATGTTTTTGTTTTAAAAATAACGTGTAGCTTGGGCTGTAGCGTTTCTGACATGCGTTTTAACGTTCTTGAAGCACAGAATATTTTTTCGCAACATCGTTCATAAGAATTCATTCAGTTTTACTGTTCTTAGAAAGAGCTCTTCATGAAATATCGACTATTCATCATGCAAGAATTGCCTATCTCATTATGAAACATTTAGTGATTACGAAGCAGGTTCTTTAAATGTATAAGCGTCTAAGTAGTGCATCCTACAGTACATCTTATCCACCTTATCTTTAATAGCTTCTAGTAAATTTTCCCTGTATCTTCAGTTTTCCCAAGTCAAAAATGGAAAGATGAGGGTGTGTATTGTACCCTGACAAATCTAAAGCTGGAATCGTTGTACAAACTTCTCTTTTCATGATCATTCTTAGACTCGAGACACCTATCCCCACCTTGTGTTAGGTGTCGTGTTAAACTTGACATAAAAAAGAAAACATTGCCCTACTTCATTACCAATCAACAGTTTTCTTCCCATCAACAATAAAAAGAATTGTAAGCTGTCCTATTCATTTCATTTACTAGACTCAAGCTCCCAGAAACTTCCACATTACTTACAATATTATCACTACTTCTTTAATGTTTATCGCCGGCCGGTGTGGCTGAGCGGTTCTATGCGCTTCAGTCTGGAACCGCGCGACCGCTACGGTCGCAGGTTCGAATCCTGCTTAGGGCATGGATGTGTGTGATGTCCTTAGGTTAGTTAGGTTTAAGTAGTTCTACGTTCTAGGGGACTGATGACCTCAGATGTTAAGTCCCATAGTGCTCAGAGCCATTTTTAATGTTTATCTTAAATCAAGATTCATAGGAGTAGTTTCCACCCAAGGAAATATCAGCTACATTTTTGTATCTACAAGAAGTGAGAGCTATGACATTTTCCGATGACGACGTACTTCTGTCTGAGAAGGAGAAAGACTGAAAGAATAATGTCTTCAAAGGAGATTATAAGAAGAATATCAACAAAAGTAAAATAAGGGTAATGCAATGTAGTCGAATTAAACCAGGTGACGCTTACACTGACGCTTGAATAAGGTAATGACGCAATAAGGTAATGAATCAAAATAACTAACGATGGCCGAAGTGTAGAGAACATGAAATGAAGACTGGCAATAGGAAGAAAAACAGAAATTTGGTAGCAAGGAATATACACTGAGGTGACAGAGGTCATGGGATACTTCCTAAAAATCGACTCCCACTCCTTTTGCCCAGCTTTGTGCAGCACCTCGACGTGGCACGGATTCAACAAGTCGTTAGAAATCCCCTGTAGAAATAATGAGCCATGCTGTATCCTTAGCCGTCCATAATCGTGAAAGTGTGACCTCTCGATTATGTTCTATAAATGTTCGATGGGATTCATGTCGAGCGAGCCGGGTGGCCAAATCATTCGCTCGAAATGTCCAGAATGTTCTTCAAACCAAATGCGAACAGTTGTGGCCTGGTGACATGGCGCATTGTCTTTCATAAAAATTCCATGGTTGAGTGGTTGCATATGGTCCCCAAGCTGCCAAAAATAACCATTTTAGTCAATGATCAGGACAGTTGGACCAGGGGACCCAATCCATTCCATGTGAATATAGACCACACCATTATGGAGGCACCACCAGGTTGCACAGTTCCGTGTTGACAACATGCGTCCATGGTTTCTTGGGTCTGCGGCACACTCGAACCCTACCAACCCTACCAACTGAGATCTGAACTCTTCTGACCAGGCCACGGTTTTCCAATCCTCTAGGATCCAACTGATGTGGTCACGAGCCCAGGAGAGGAGCTGCAGGCGGTGTCGTGTTGTCAGCAAAGGTGCTGCGTAGGTCGTCTGATGGTACAGTCCATTATCGACACATTTCGCCGCACTGTCCTAATGGATACATTCGTACATTCGTCCTACGTTGATTTCCTGCTGTTATCTCACGCAGTACACCTTGTCTGTTGGCACTTACAACTCTACGCAAACGCCGCTGCTCTTGGTCGTTAACTGAAAGTTGTCGGTGGCAAGAGATGGTACCTGAAATTTGAAGTTCTCGGCACACTCCTGATGCTGTGGGACTCGGAATACTGAATTCCCTAACGATCTCCGAAATGGAATGGCCCGTGCGTCTAGCTCCAACTACCATTCGCTTTCGAAGTCTGATAATACCCGTCGTGCGGTCACTATCACGTTGGAAAACTTTTCACATGAATCACCTGAGTACAAGTGACAGCTTCATCAGCGCACTGCCTTTTTATACAGGGTGGGGCAAATAAAAGTGACCCGGAGAACAATGTTCCAGAGCACAAAGAAACACAGCAGAGGAGAAGGAATACAGAACTAACCTGACTATAGCAGATGTTGAAAGTGACCACTGTTCATCACTTGGCGTTTTTGGGCCCTGGTAAGTAAGTTGCTGAAGATGGATGGAAGCTGGATTGCTAGAATTGCAGCAATCTCATCTGAAATGTTCTCCTGCCACTGTCTACTAATGCCTCTCTCCCACTGCCTCCTTTTTCTCTCATTATCACTTTCTCCGCATATGTCTCTGAGGATGGTTAATTTGGGGTTTTCACCCCAAGACGAGGGAACCACAGCACGTGATTATAGAGGATGTGGTAAAATTACCAAAATTTTTGTGTTAATTTTCGCTGGTCATGGAGGAGGAGGGAGGAGGGGAGTGCGAGGTGCCGCCCCCTCCCACCAAGCCGATGCATGATCTCAACTTTGTCTTGGCTCCGACTGCGGTTGTATTCGTCCATCTCTCTTTCTCTTCCACTGTCACTTTCTCTCTCTCCATCACTGTCTTCTCTCTCTTTCTGTCCCACTGACTCTGCCTCCTTTCTCTTCCACCATCTTCGTCTCTCCGCTACTCTCTTTAAGCACGAAAAAGAGTGAATACGTCCGCATGCAAGGCGAAACACTGACACAGCTGGTTCTCCACTCAATAGTCAGAGTCTTTTAAAGAGGAGCATATCTGCGTTTTTTATGCTCTGATAGGTGCATTTTTCAGCTGGTTCCCTTCTTTTCCCTGTTACGGCATGTTGCACTGCTTATATAAAACGAATTCTGTAAGTCAGCTAAGTTTTGACAGTTTATGTATGAGCTTCATCATATTGTTATACTATGACACATATGAACAATATCGTCTCTTTTCCGAAGCAATTTCACTTTACACTACTTTGCATAAAAATGCACAACATTTTTAGGCTACAGCTACAGCATACCAAAAAATGCTGTGTTTGATTTGTAAGAACAAAGGATTTAGTATGACAAAATACATTTTTGTAACATCCTTACGCCGCCAGGTGACGCCATCGAATAATTTCCAGGTAAAAGTGGTCTGTATAGGTGTGACTCAATTTTCCGGAAGGTTTTGGCAAAATTACTAAGGGTGAGGCCCAGAGAGAAGCCTGCACACGTTCAATGACACCTTGAAATTCTAAATCGTTTAATGTTCTTGCGACCTCATCACGCAATGCGTGGGGAACATTGCGCGCTCTGAAAAACTTCGGTTGCGCATTCTCTTTCAGTTCCAAATGTGCTGCATAGTTCTTAGCGCAACCAAGGTCCGGTGCAAAAATGTCTGCAAATTCCTCACATAGACTAGAAACACTGGCGGAAGGCACAGTCTGATTCACTGAGAGGACCTGATTTACTATAGACAAATTAAACAACTGAAATAAATCCAAACCAAACAAGTTCACTGCAGTAGAAGAACGAAGAACGTAAAATGACACAAGTTTGGTTTGTCCCTTGTATGTTGCAAGAAGGCTGCACTGTCCTAACACTGGTATTTTCTGGCCTGAGTAACTATTGAGCTGAACATTTGCGGCACGCAACGGAGGTTTGCCCAGTTGGTTGTACGTGTCGTGATTGAGCAATGAAACTGCAGCTCCGGTATCGAGCTGGAATGGAATCACTTTGCCTGCAAAGTCTAAGTCTACAAAAAGTTTATTGTCCTGTTGACGACAAAAGCGACTGTTTCGTGCAACTGGAACAGACACTGGGACAGAATCACGTGCGACGTGACGGGACTTCCGTCGACGGCGACGCACACTGTTTGTAGAATGAACACTGTCACCGGACGGGGTGGAATGAACTACATGAATATCCATGGGCGAAGGTTCACGAGCCTGAGTTTCCTTGGTTCGATTCCGGCGCGAAGCAAAGGGCCTGGAATTGGTGTGAGTGTCTGATCTGAGCTTTTTCTGGCAAACACTTTGGACATGTCCTTTCTTATGACAATAAAAGCAAATAGCTTGGAGTGACGGGCAATTTTCACGCGAATGTCGAGTTGCACACCGTGGGCATGATTTCACTGCATTAGCTTGCTTACGCGGCGCACGTGTTTGCGAGCTAGGCTGCCGCTGTGCTGACGGGCGCGAGGGCCGCCTAGCGTCCCGTGCAGCGGGCCCGGCGGGCCGGTTAATGTGACACACTGCTGGCGAAGCTTCAAACGATTCCTGAGCAAAGTCAAGTGTGTCTTGCCTATCCAATATGTCTATCACTTGTTAAAGGGAGGGATTAACTAGTTTCAAAATCTGTTCCCGTATGCGAACATCAGAAACGTTCTGTGCTATTGCATCACGCACCATAGTATCTGAATAAGGAAGGCCACATTCGCATTCAAACGCACACTCCCTAGTAAGTCCTTGCAATGTCGCAACCCACTCCCTATTAGTCTGACCGGCCGTACGTTTTGTACGAAAGAACGTATACCTTTTTGCAACGACATTGACTGTTTCCTTGAAATAGGCATCTAAAGCAGACAAAAGTTCTTCGTAGGACAGAGTTGCTACGTCGCGCCGGGGAAACAACTTCACTATCACTCAGTAGGTGGACACACCGACACAAGAAAGCAAAAACGGCTGCCGCTCATTACCTTGAATTCTGTAGGCTGCTAGGTGGAAGTCGAACTGACGGGACCACTCATGCCATGACTCGTGGGTGGCGTCAAAGGGTCTGAATTGAGGTGCAACAGCATGTTGTGGCGGCGGTAGCGATGAAGCGGCGGCGGCCGCATCGGTGTGCAGCGCACGTTGACCTTGGACGAGCTGTCCAAGAGCATCCAATAACGCCTGCGTCTGCTGATTCTGCAAGCGATAAAATTCGGACAGTACATCTGGAGATTGTGGCGAAGCCATGACACAAAGAAATTAGGGCAAAGGAAAACACAAGAGCCTTTGTAGACTCGTCGCCATGTGATGTGTCGGCAGCTGGGCCAACACCTTGTAGATAGAGGTGGCTTAAAGGGCACACGAGACTAACGCAGACGGGCGTGAAGTACTGGAACAGGATACGTAATTAATGCTATGAAGAAAAGAACGGAGCTTCTCATATACTTAGCTTTAATGTCTTCTTGTACATCTCTATGATGAACACAAGTGAGACTCTAATTACAATCAGTGTAAGGCTAATTGCGCCTTGCTAGTTCGTAGCCATTAACTTAGCTGAAGGCTATTCTGTCTCTCGGCTAATGAGAGAGAAAGACTTCGTACGTCTAGTCGCTAGCTCTGTCGTCCGTACAACTGGGATGAGTTGGAGTCAGTCTCTCGAGACCTGCCTTGTGGTGGCGCTAGGTTTTCGATCACACAGTGGCGACACGCGGGTCCGACATGTACTACAGGACCGCGGCCGATTTAAGCTACCACCTAGGACGTGTGGTGTCTGGCTGTGACACCACATTACGAGAAATAACTTCACCCTATTTCTTAGTAGGCATTGCCAATGTAACCACCTGCTCTTCAAGTCTTCAACGTTTTTAGCTTATTTTGGTCGAAACTAATTTAATAAGCCACCTGTGTTATTGACGACTTTTTGGAGTGAGTGTTAACATTTTCATTTTACATCAGCATTTTAAGAACCTGACTTTTTTGTTTCATCTCATTCAGTAGGCCATCATAATAAACACATAACCATTGTTGGTCGTTACAACTATGTTATACAAGTGTATCTGGTTCAAACCCACTAGAAACTGAAATCTTCCCCAAATTTCACTTAGTACATGAGAGTTTTATGTAGCCAGATGAATCTTATTTCGAGACTTTATGACGGTTTGGAAGAGAATACTCACGACTTCACAAACTCCAGTTGACTCCTTTGGCAATTTCCATTTGTTCATCACTACTGGACCCTGAAAATTCTGAGGAGAATAACAGATCAGCAGGTTCCTTGTGAACCTCATTTTGGAAAATTGAGCACAGTATCTGTGAGTTCTTAATTCAGCTACTCATGCTTTTTAACGATACTTGTTTCTGCAATAGGTTTGTAGAAATGCTTTTGCGAGAACTCAAACAGCGTAGAAGCAAGACTTCCTGATATAAGTAGATAACTGAATATATTTCAAGGTCATACCCAGAGGCTTTAGCAGTCTACGCTGTTCGAGTGACTCGAGTCTTCTTTTACAATTACTAAAAGATGCCCAATGAAACTCTTAATTTTCATAACAACCAGTTTTGTAAGGTAGTAACTCACAGCCAGTTTTAAGTAGACATCCTTGTGATACAAAACATTGATACTGCTCAGTAAACAAAACAATTCTATTGATATTGTGAGCTTGACAGCTAAATTGGTGCCACATTCAGCAGCGTGCCCTTGGACTGAAAAATTATTTATTCCTTTGTTCTAATTCAAAAAAAGCATAGTGAATGCATTATTGTGTCCAAGATAGACACGAAGACCACGCCTACCACAGTAGTACAAGTTTATATGCCAACTAGCTCCGCAGATGACGAAGAGATTGATAAAATGTATGATGAGATTAAAGAAATTATTCAGATAGTGAAGGGAGACGAAAATTTAATAGTCATAGGTGACTGAAATTCGGTAGTAGGAAAAGGAAGAGCAGGAAACGTAGTAGGTAATATTGAATGGGGGTAAAAAATGAAAGAGGAAGCCGCCTGGTAGAATTTTGCACAGTGCATAACTTAATCATAGCTAACATTTGGTTCAAGAATCATAAAAGAAGGTTGTATACATGGAATAAGCCTGGAGATACTAGAAGGTATCAGATAGATTATATAATGGTAAGACAGAGATTTAGGAACCAGGTTTTAAATTGTAAGACATTTCCAGGGGCAGATGTGGATTCTGACCACAATCTATGGGTTATGAACTGCAGATTGAAACTGAAGAAACTGCAAAAATGTGGGAATTTAAGGAGATGGGATCTAGATAAACTGACAGAACCAGAGGTCATAGAGAGTCTCAGGGAGAGCATTAGGGAGCTATTGAGAGAAATGGGGAAAGAAATAAAGTAGAAGAAGAATGGGTAGCTTTAAGGGATGAAATAGTGAAGGCAGCAGAGGCTCAAGTAGGTAAACGACGAGGGCTAGTAGAAATCCTTGGGTAACATAAGATATATTGAATTTAATTGATGAAAGGAGAAAATATAAAATTGCAGTAAATGAAGCAGGCAAAAAGGAATACAAACGTCTCAAAAATGAGACCGACAGGAAGTGCAAAATGGCTAAGCAGGGATGGCTAGAGGACAAATGTAAGGATGTAGAGGCTTATCTCACTAGGGGTAAGATAGATACTGCCTACAGGAAGATTAAAGAGATTTTTGGAGAAAAGAAAACCACTTGTATGAATATCAAGAGCAGAAATGGAAACCCAGTTCTAAGCAAAGAAGAGGAAGCAGAAAGGTGGAAGGGTCTGTACAAGGGTGATGTACTTGAGGACAATATTATGGAATTTAAGAGGATGTAGATGAAGATGAAATGGGAGATATGATACTGCGTGAAGAGTTTGACAGAATACTGAAAGACCTAAGCCGAAACATGGCCCCGGGAGTAGACAACATTCCATTAGAACTACTGATAATCTTGGGAGAGCCAGACCTGACAAAACTCTACCATCTGGTGAGCAAGATGTATGAGACAGGCGAAATACCCTCAGACTTCAAGAAGAATGTAACAATTCCAATCCCAAAGAAAGCAGGTGTTGACAGATGTGAAAATTACCGAATTATCAGTTTAATAAGCCACGGCTGCAAAATAATAACACGAATTCTTTACAGACGAATGGAAAAACTGGAAGAAGCGGACCTCGGGGAAGATCAGTTTGGATTCCGTAGAAATGTTGGAACACGTGAGGCAATACTGACCGTACGACTTATCTTAGAAAATCGATTAAGGAAAGGCAAACCTACGTTTCTAGCATTTGTAGACTTAGAGAAAGCTTTTGACAATGTTGACTGGAATACTCTCTTTCAAATTCTGTTGGTGGCAGGGGTAAAATACAGGGAGCGAAAGGCTATTTACAATTTGTACAGAAACGAGATGGCAGTTATAACAGTCGAGGGGCATGAAAGTGAAGCAGTGGTTGGGAATGGAGTGAGACAGTGTTGTAGCCTCTCCCTAATGTTATTCAATCTATATATTGAGCAAGCAGTAAAGGAAACAAAAGAAAAATTCCGAGTAGAAATTAAAATCCATGGAGAAGAAATAAAAACTTTGAGGTTCGCCGATGACATTGTAATTCTATCAGAGACAGCAAAGGACCTGGAAGAGCAGCTGAACGGAATGGACAGTGTCTTGAAAGGAGGATATAAGATGAACATCAACCAAAGTTAAACGATGATAATGGAATGTAGTCGAATTAAATCGGTTATGCTGAGGGTATTAGATTAGGAAATGAGACGCTTAAAGTAGTAAATGAATTTTTCTATTTGGGGAGCAAAATAACTGATGATGGTCGAAGTAGGGAGGATATAAAATGTAGACTGGCAATGGCAAGGAAAGCGTTTCTGAAGAAGAGAAATTTAACATCAAATATAGATCTAAGTGTCAGGAAGTCGTTTCCGAAAGTATTTGTATGGAGTGTAGCCATGTATGGAAGTGAAACGTGGACGATAAATAGTTTAGATATGAAGAGAATAGAAGCTTTCGAAATTTGGTGCTACAGAAGAATGTTGAAGATTAGGTGGGTAGATCACGTAACTAATGAGGAGGTATTGAATAGGATTGGGGAGAAGAGAAGTTTGTGGCACAACTTGACTAGAAGAAGGGATCGGTTGGTAGGACATGTTCTGAGGCATCAAGGGATCACCAATTTAGCACTGGAGGGCAGCGTGGAGGGTAAAAATCGTAGAGGGAGACCAAGAGATGACTACACTAAACAGATTCAGAAGGATGGAGGTTCCAGTAGGTACTGGGCCATGAAGAAGCTTGCACAGGATAGAGTAGCATGGAGAGCTGTATCAAACCAGTCCCTGGACTGAAGACCACAACAACAACAATTCAAAGAAGCAGAACAGACTACCATTCACCCATAAATGAATTGTACAAAAGTACGTCTTTAAGTACCAGACATATGCACACACACACACACACACACACACACACACACACGCAGTAGTTTATAGACATACACTAGTTAACTAGCACTGCGTCTGAGTTGCTGATGGCAGCCACCAAACGTTATCACACTAACGACCAGGCTGCCACCAACACCTAAATCTCAACGCACACGTTAACCATTATGCTTCTGGAAACACTGATATGGGGCTGCCTCTAGGACTTGAAAGAATTCGGTTGTAGAGTCATCTAAGTTCAGTGGTACGGTGCTTTAGATTTTGAATTTCAACTAAGAAATGAGCCACTTTTGAGCCTAAGACTGGTTGTTAGACTAGCAATTGTTGCCAGCTGCCACCAGCAGGTAAAGTGCAGTGTACACAGCCCTTGTGTGTCCCGAGACAAATAATGTGGATCTATTTACTACGTGAAGTGTGTTACTATGATCATCTACAGATGACAGCCTGTCTTCCTTTTTCAGTTATTTCCACCCAGGACTTGTATTGCTGAATAATTTCTTTAATATGACTTATCTATGGATGGAACGTAAAAATGTTATCAAATACACTTAAAATTCTGTCAATCATTAAATACAGCAAGAGTTTGCGAATATTTGGCTCCCCATTTTCCAAATCTTACCCTGATAGTATCAAAAAAAACCTTTTATAATACAAAAACAGTTCTCTTTCTAATGAAACGAAAATAAACACAGTAGGTGGCCATATTCGGCCATACGACATCAAAGTATGAACAAATATGAAGCAAAACTTTTTGATGGTATGTTTACGTATTAATAATTTCTAAAATACAAATAATTTCTGTAGTACGGCAGAAGTGATTACAAATAATTTCACTGCGGAACCACTAAAGGGCAATCCATATGTTGGTACAAGAATCGTTGGAGTCACAAAACGATTGAATAATTGATTTCATTAATTTCTTTGACGAAGTGCCTAAAACGTTGAAAGACTCAGCCTTGAAACTTTAACAGTGTGAAAAGCACAGAACGTTGTGCATCTGATCTAAATATCTCTCTTATTTGGCAGCCATTTTCAATTTTAAGCCGGTTTTAATTTGGCGAAAACTGTTGTAGAGGTCGAAAACCATTTTGCAACACTCCACTGAACGCCTCTTAAAATTTTGAATCTTTGGTATCTTGAGTTCAAATTTTGCACAGTGTACAAAGCTTTATTCTGTTATTGGGAACCTCTGCAAAAAAATTGTGATGGTCAGGTGGAGCTGGTTCCTAAAATTGGTCCAGTTGCTGTGGAATGTCCCTTAACTAAGAAGTCAGTTGTACGATTGGTCACTACGCTCGTTGTTCGCAGTATGCATATGTAGTGACCGGTCACGCGAACAGATGCAGTTTCAGGTTTAGTACGTTTATTTAGTTTTGCTATTCAGTCTGTATCCAAGATGCCGAAATCCGCGCTGGGAGAATGTATGATATTATCAAACGATGACCGTATTCACAGAGAAGAATCTGTTGCAAGATGCAGTATTTGTAGCGTCTCAACCGCAATTCATAGAAAACACCAATGAAATCAGTTCAGCATCGTGTGGAAAGCACAAAGCAAGCTAAGAATTACGAACTACAATACGTCTACAGTACGGCGAGACAGCAGTTCATTCTTGAGGCATTGGCACTTAAAGTAAAAAAAGTGGGAATTGTGTTTGGAAATTTTACGTGTTCATTGATTACTTACCTTATAAATATTAAAGTATAACGAAATAGTGATAGCAAAAATTACTTACTGAAATAGGTTAATTCCGTTACTGAACCCTTTTTCTTTGCACACCTCAGAAAATTTCATAAGGAATCAATAATTTGTAGAATTTTGATTCAGACACCCCGCTGGTACGGAGCGAGGTGATGCAGTGATGCACATCTCACACTAACACACAACAAAGCAAACAGAAACGATCCGCCGAATTGTAAACACATATCACAGACGTCAGTTTGAAGTAGAATTTTGAAACTTACACTGTTGAATTACCCCGAAGAAAGCGATCTATGGACCTTTAATCAGTACGGATTCAGAAAGTATCGCTCTTATGAAGTACAACTGGCTCTTAGTTCGGACGAACTAATGGATGCTGTCGACAGCGGATCTCAAGCTACAAGGGACTTCCAATCAATGCGCGTGACTATGGAATATTGTCTTTGATCTGCGACAATATTCGTGATTTCCTGACAAAACAGTCACAGTTAGCAATGAATGGCGGGAAGTCATTTAGTGAAACCGAAATTCTATCTGTGGTTCCCTAAGGACGTGTTGTAGGCCAACTATTACGTTAAATCTACACAAACGAGTTTACCGTCCAGTAATGTCATCTGAAGATTAAAATCCATTACGAAATTATTTAGACAACTTATCTGGATGGTGCGAAAAGAGGCAACTGACGCTTAACAATAAAAAGATGCCATGTCCTCCACCTGAGAACTAAAAAAAATTCCGTTAAAATTCGGTTCGTGATATAAAGATTATCGAGTCAACTAAATGTCTAGAAATTACAGTTACGAACAACTGAAATTGGGACCATCACAGAGAAAATGCTTTTTATTGGCAGTAGGTGCAAGAAATCTACACTGAGGTAACAAATATCATGGGATACCTTCTCATATCGTGTCGGACCGTCTTCTTCCCGGGATAGCGCAGCAACTCGACGTCGTGGCATGGAATCAACAAGTCGTTGGAAATAGCCTGAAGAAATAATGAGCCATGCTGCCTCCTTAGCCGTCCATAATTGTGAAAGTCTTACCCTTGCAGGCTTTTGTGCACGAACTGACCTTTCGACTGCGTCCCATAAATGTTCGATACGATTCACGTCGGGCAATCTGGGTGGCCAAATCATTTGCTCGGATTGTCCGGAATGTTTTTGAAACCAGTCGCGAACAACTGTGACCAGGTGACATGACATTGATGTTTGGGGATATGAAATCCATGAATGGCTGCAGGAGGTTTCCAAGTAGCCGAACGTAACAATTTGCCGGCCACAGTGGGCGAGCGGTTCTAGGCGCATCAGTCCGGAATCGCGCGACTGCTCCGGTCGCAGGTTCGAATCCTGCCTTGGGCATGGATGGTGTGATGTCCTTAGGTTAGTTAGGTTTAAGTAGTTCTAAGTTCTAGGGGACTGATGGCCTCAGATGTTAAGTCCCATAGCACTCAGAGCCATTTGAACCATTTTTTGTAACAATGCCCAGGTGGTGATCGGTTCAGTTGGACCAGAGGATCCAGTCCGTTCCATAATAACACAGCGCACACCATTATGGAGTCACCACAAGCTGGCACAGGGCCTCATAGACAATTTAGGCGCGACAGTCGAACCCTACTACCAACTCTTACCAAATGAAACCGAAACTCACCTGACCAGGACACGGTTTTCCAATCGTCTAGGGACCAACCGATAAGGTGACGAGCACAGGAGAGGCGCTGCAGGCGATGTCGTGCTGTTAGTAAAGTTGAAAGGGTCCTGTAGCCACCTTTCATTGCCACCTCTCGTAGTGGTCAAGTCGGCAAAGAGGTTTCCGCTACTTCCTGGGGTTTTCCGGTCCACGCGGAGCGTGGAAGAGGCTGGAGAAGCGGGAGGCAGTCTGCCGCCGGTACGGGAAGCGTACATAGCTGTGCTCCAGTCGAAGAAGGGTGAGTTGGACTGACCGCGTGGCGCGTTGTCACATAGAGAGGGGAGCTTTTAGCTTTTGGTCTCGAATTTCGTCTTATAAAGATTTATTTTCTGGGTTGCAGCAGGGAATGCAAGGCTTTTGTAGACTTTCAGTTTGATTCCCAATGCAGTCTTGACTTTGATCCGTGAGAGGAACGCAGCACAAAGGAGTTGCATATGTTGAAGTGCCCTCGGTTCAGTGTGAATGTTTATGTGCCTACAACTGTGTGTGTATGCTTCTAATCTTTTCCGGATCTTGGTAATTTTTGTGTATTTGTGAATTTTCTTTGTCTCATGTGATTAAAATTTGGCCACGGTCCATAGAAATTGTCTCCGCGAACCGAGTGGGCACGCGAGTCTGTCATGAAACGTGTAGTAAAAATGGTTCAAATGGCTCTGAGCACTATGGGACTTAACATCTGTGGTCATCAGTCCCCTAGAACTTAGAACTACTTAAACCTAACTAACCTAAGGACATCACACACATCCATGCCCGAGGCAGGATTCGAACCTGCGACCTTAGCAGTCGCGCGGTTCCGGACTGCGCGCCTAGAACCGCTAGACCACCGCGGCCGGCGAAACGTGTAGTATTTCACAAGCAATTGTACATAGTTAGCATGCAACAGCAGTCTATAGATGCACTACATCAATGTTTTAAGGAATAAATAATTTTGCCTTCAATCCTATCTTGTGTACCGATGTTACGTCGCCGTTACCTTCGCCATTTACCTTGTAGTTTTCCTTGTTGGCCCACCTATAGCGTTTCCATGTGCACAGGTGTAGTGATTAGTGTCCCTTTTTTTATCTGAAACAAATGCTCTGGAATAGATCGTGTTTTCACGAATCTTGCTGCAGGCTGCACTTACGCATGGTGTTCACGCCCTCTTTACTTTACTCAATATTTGATTCACGGGAAGAATGCCTGGATCATATTAATAACTACATCCCATTCTTTATCAATGACTTTACAATGAATGTTCTTTTGTGAGTTTTTCTTATTATTAAATTAAGTAATTTTCCGACTCAGTGCTACCTCTTCTTTGTCGTGTGGCTAGAGTTGGTGGCGACCCTATCTTTTATATTGATTTCAGTGTCAAATAGCCTTTTCTTATTCAAAGTGCGCGTGGCTCTTTTAGCTATCAGGATACATTCAAAGGGCGCTTCATGCTTCTTGCACATAGCGTCCTTTTATTCACGCTACTTACAAAGTCACTCGCGTCGGTCGTCTCCTGCCATAGCCCGTCAATGCCAAACTTCACCACACTGTTCATCCTACGTCCGACAATGATTTCTGCGGTTATCTCACTCTGTGTTGCTTATGTGTTTGCACTGACAACTGCTCTCGATTGTTAAGTGAAGGATGTCGGCCACTACGTTGTCCGCGGTGAGAGGTAATGCCTGAAATTTGGTATTCTCGGCACACTCTTGACACTGCGCATCTCGGAATACTGAATTACGTAACGATTTTCGAACTGTAATGTCCCATGCTTCTAGCTCCAGCTACACTTCTGCGTTCAAAGTCTGTTAATTTCCGTCGTGCGGCCATAATCACGTCGCAAATCTTTTCTCATGTATCACCTGAGTACAAATGACAGCTCTGCCAATGCACTGTCCTTTTATGCCTTGTGTACCGCCATTTTTACACATAGTTATCCCATGACTTATGTCACCTCAGTGTACTACAGACATTGCCTACTCTAAGCTCGTCTGTCCTCTTTTGAAGTACTGCTGCGCGGTATGGAATCCTTACTATATAGTATTGTCGGAGGACATCGAAAAAGTTCAAAGCAGTGAAGCTCGTTTTGTATTAACACGAAATACAGAGGGGTCCAAAAAATGTATCCACTGTTTAAAAATCCATAACTGGCAAACTAATTGACGGAGTTGTCTCATCTTTGGTAGTGTAATAGTTCGTATTTCCGGCAATCGCCACACAAGCGTTGTATCACGTTGTTTTGTTTTGTCAGATGACAGTCGCCAGATAGTCAGTGTTTTGTTCTTAGTTGCCCCTAGTTACTCGAGTAAACATGGCTGGCGCAAGGCTTACTTACATTCGATGAAAGGAAGTCAGTTTTGAAGTGGTATTTTAAGTACGAAAACATTAATGAGGTTCAACGGCCATGGCGAAATGAGTATCAAACAGAGCCACCGAAACGTTTAACGATTCGTCGAATTGGAGACAAATTTGAAGCCGAAGGCTGTGTTAAAGATGTACACAAACAACGATCTGGACGACCTGTAACGGTAACAAGTCCAGCTAACTCCCGTTGTGTGTTACAACAATTCACTCGCTCACCACAGAAGTCTGTGAGACAGTGTGCCCGTGAAACTGAAGTGAGGCGCTCAAGTGTTCGGCGAATTTTGTAGACAACGAAGTGGAAGTCGGTAGTGTTCTCGCTTCCCACGCCCGGGTTCCCGGGTTCGATTCCCGGCGGGGTCAGGGATTTTCTCTGCCTCGTGATGGCTGGGTGTTGTGTGATGTCCTTAGGTTAGTTAGGTTTAAGTAGTTCTAAGTTCTAGGGGACTGATGACCATAGATGTTAAGTCCCATAGTGCTCAGAGCCATTTGAACCATTTTTTGAAGTGGAAGTGCTACATGCCACGTTTGCTACACGCAATGAACGAGGACGACCTAGATCGTAGAATGGAGTACTGCGAGTGGTTTACTAACATGGTGCGCAACGATGAAGAGTTCGCAGAGATGATTATGTGGACTGATGAGGCACAGTTCAAACTCAAATGCCCCAGCCCACTACCAAAATCGTGTTAGGGCGTATCTCGGCGAAAATCTACCAGGAAGATGGATAGGCCGTAGAGGTGCTGTGGAGTATCCACCACGTTCCCCAGGCCTAACTCCTCTGGACTTTTACCTGTGGGGAACACTAAGGACGTCGTTTATCGACAAAAGCCACGCGCATTGGATGAACTTCGAGAATCCATCGTGCATTCATGTGCAAATATCCAACTGAACACGTTGCAGTCAGTAGTTCGTGCTGCAGTTCGGCGGCATCGCTCGTGTGAGGATATTAATGGTGACCATTTCGAACACCTACAGTGATACCTTGGACTTTAATTTACAGTTTCACCAAAAATGACACAACTCCGTTATTAGGTTGCAAGTTATGGACTTTTAAAGAGTGGATATATTTTTTTGGCCCCCTCTGTAGATGGAGAGAGAGTCACGGACCTGTAAGCGAACTGGTGTCAGTATCATTAGAACAACGACGTATTTCATTGCGGTGAAGTCTCAACAAAAATTCAGTCACTAATTTTCTTCTCCGAATGTGAAAATATATTGTTGACTGCCACCTACGTAAGGAGGAATGATTATTGTAATAATAAAAAGATGAATCAGAGCTTACAAAGGAATATTTAGGTGTTCATTTTTCACTCGAGCTGTCAGGAAGTGTAACAGAAGACAGATAATCTGAAAGATGTTCTATGTATCCTCTGCCAAATACTTAAGTGCGGACTGCAGACGAGTCATGTAGCTGTAGACGTGGTAAAACACTGGACTCTCCTCTCGGTTAGTCTGTGTTAGGAATGACAGTATAAGCTACTATATCAGTCAAATGAAGAGGTCATCTGTGAATCATTTGGGAGCAATTGAGCATTGTCTACAAAAAGTAAGACATCCTGATTGAAGCTTCCTATAGTTTCCCTAAATTACCTAAATTAAATGGGACATTCTGATTTAGATTTCTTCTGGTTTCCCTAAATTACTTAAATTCCAGAAATGCTCCCCTGAAAAGGAGACAATCGATTTCCTTCCCTGTTTCTCCCCAACCCCGAGCTGCGTTTGTAATGACCTAGTCATCAACAGAATGTTAAACGCTAACCTTCCTTTCTTGCTTTTATGTTGCTGGTTAGTTCCACTGAGAACGCGCCCGCATATTAACTTTCTCTGAGAAGAGCTCTACAGATAATTTTCTTGTAGATATATCTGGATTTCCTCGTCCAGTTGAAGACAATTGTCAAGTCTATGTATATTGGGGAGTCTTTATCGGCCTTCCACAGACCTTGATGAACATCTCCTGTGTCTCTATATCTTCACTACGGCCTTGAAACGAAACTTCATGGCACGGTCAAAGTTACTGAACCTCACAACTGAGTCTTACGTATTTCAAGGGATTGGAGGACCCCATAATCGAAAACAGGATTCAGGTGGAATTATGTTCTAAATGTTAGCAGAATACTACACTCTGAGTTGGGTTGGGTTGTTTTCGGGGAAGGAGACCAGACCGCGTGGTCATCGGTCTCATCGGATTAGAGAAGGACGGGGAAAGATGTCGGCCGTGCCCTTTGAAAGGAACCATCCCGGCATTTGCCTGGAGCGATTTAGGGAAATCACAGAAAACCTAAATCAGGGTGGCCGGACGCGGGATTGAACCGTCGTCCTCCCGAATGCGAGTCCAATGTCTAACCACTGCGCCACTTCGCTCGGTACTACACTCTGAAGTGTACACACCAACGATGCTTCACGTCTCTAAAACACTGCTTTTCTGTATAGAGGCTTTCCGGGCCGGAGGCGTACACAAACATTTATTTATATTTCACTACCTATTAAAAAATGTTAATGTCATGTGACTAGGGCCTCCCGTCGGGTAGACCGTTCGCTGGGTGTAAGTCTTTCGATTTGACGCCACCGGTGACTTGCGCGTCGACGGGGATCAAATGATGATGATTAAGACAACACAACACCCAGTCCGTGAGCGGAGAAAATCCCCGACCCAGCCGGGAATCGAACTCGGGCCCTTAGGATTGACATTCCGTCGCTCTGACCATTATTTTTTGTTGTTGATGTGTTTGGTAGTTTAGGACGTCACATGGCATCCGTTAAAATTCGTTTTTCTGATCCTTCCACTCAGTTTTTTTTTTATTTCAGAGCAACCAGCTCTCTGACCGAACACGCTGAGCTACGGTGCCAGCAACCACTCAGCTACCGGGGGCGGACACTGCCTCTTAAGGATTATAACTTTACTGGTCCAGTACTACTCACAGGAGCTCCATCAGTTTTATGCGTGTTGGTACAATTCAATGTGGGCACCGTTCGTTGTTAGACAGATATTGGAACAGTGTTCCACATCTCGCCACATGTTCGTAAGCATGAACGGTGTTACGGCCTCTAACTGTTGTTCTGTACACAATGTCCTTGATAAACACCCATGCACTGAGATCTAGCAGAGTCAGTTCGGGAGACCGAAGGAGCAGGGCGATGGAATCTCTCCTCCCCCCCCCCCCCCCCCACTTTCCAAATCAAAGCTCAGAGAACATCTCATGGAGGAGTGTGGTAACATTCCAGTGACAGTGACAGTGGGGTGGGGCACCATCCTGCTGGAAAGTAACGTCGGGAGGCGTATGTGGAACTGCATAGTTCACCAACATGTCGAGATAGACGTTCCCCGTCACTGGCGCTCATGCGCCTTGCGACTCAGCGCTGTTCATGAAATGGTGAGGATCGCTCACTTCTCCGATTTTCCTTTTCTCCCAGTTATGTCGAACGTTTGCAAATTAAGATTCTCTGCTCGCCCTGGCCGACCTTGCTTGTTCACGCACAGCAAGACGAAGGGTAAGATTGAGCAGTTTACTTCGGCTCAGCTCATTATGATAACACCCTGAATCCTGGGCACACCGTTCACTCTAGAATATATTGGCTGATCACCAACCTCTGGGAATTGCTTCTGCATATCAAGTCTTGCGCATGGTACGTTGCTGAAACTTGTTATGTTGATGTAAGGCAAACTCGTGCGAGTGCTGCAGTCTACAAATATAAGAAATATACATCTACACTCCTGGAAATTGAAATAAGAACACCGTGAATTCATTGTCCCAGGAAGGGGAAACTTTATTGACACATTCCTGGGGTCAGATACATCACATGATCACACTGACAGAACCACAGGCACATAGACACAGGCAACAGAGCATGCACAATGTCGGCACTAGTACAGTGTATATCCACCTTTCGCAGCAATGCAGGCTGCTATTCTCCCATGGAGACGATCGTAGAGATGCTGGATGTAGTCCTGTGGAACGGCTTGCCATGCCATTTCCACCTGGCGCCTCAGTTGGACCAGCGTTCGTGCTGGACGTGCAGACCGCGTGAGACGACGCTTCATCCAGTCCCAAACATGCTCAATGGGGGACAGATCCGGAGATCTTGCTGGCCCGGGTAGTTGACTTACACCTTCTAGAGCACGTTGGGTGGCACGGGATACATGCGGACGTGCATTGTCCTGTTGGAACAGCAAGTTTCCTTGCCGGTCTAGGAATGGTAGAACGATGGGTTCGATGACGGTTTGGATGTACCGTGCACTATTCAGTGTCCCCTCGACGATCACCAGTGGTGTACGGCCAGTGTAGGAGATCGCTCCCCACACCATGATGCTGGGTGTTGGCCCTGTGTGCCTCGGTCGTATGCAGTCCTGATTGTGGCGCTCACCTGCACGGCGCCAAACACGCATACGACCATCATTGGCACCAAGGCAGAAGCGACTCTCATCGCTGAAGACGACACGTCTCCATTCGTCCCTCCATTCACGCCTGTCGCGACACCACTGGAGGCGGGCTGCACGATGTTGGGGCGTGAGCGGAAGACGGCCTAACGGTGTGCGGGACCGTAGCCCAGCTTCATGGAGACGGTTGCGAATGGTCCTCGCCGATACCCCAGGAGCAACAGTGTCCCTAATTTGCTGGGAAGTGGCGGTGCGGTCCCCTACGGCACTGCGTAGGATCCTACGGTCTTGGCGTGCATCCGTGCGTCGCTGCGGTCCGGTCCCAGGTCGACGGCCACGTGCACCTTCCGCCGACCACTGGCGACAACATCGATGTACTGTGGAGACCTCACGCCCCACGTGTTGAGCAATTCGGCGGTACGTCCACCCGACCTCCCGCATGCCCACTATACGCCCTCGCTCAAAGTCCGTCAACTGCACATACGGTTCACGTCCACGCTGTCGCGGCATGCTACCAGTGTTTGCGATGGAGCTCCGTATGCCACGGCAAACTGGCTGACACTGACGGCGGCGGTGCACAAATGCTGCGCAGCTAGCGCCATTCGACGGCCAACACCGCGGTTCCTGGTGTGTCCGCTGTGCCGTGCGTGTGATCATTGCTTGTACAGCCCTCTCGCAGTGTCCGGAGCAAGTATGGTGGGTCTGACACACCGGTGTCAATGTGTTCTTTTTTCCATTTCCAGGAGTGTATATATATACTCTGCAAACCACATTATGGTATGTAGTGGAGGGTACTTGCCCCCTCTCCTGTTCCAGTAGCGAGTGGTTAGCGGGAAAAACTGTTTTTAGTAAGCGTCTGTCCAGGCTCGAATCTCTCTAATATTACTTTCATATCCTTTTCGCAAGAGATATATAGGAGGTAGTAGTGTATTAGTGAACTCTTCTATGAAAGTACTGTTGCAATACGGAAAGGAATTCTGCAGTTAATGTAAAATTTTAGAAGTTTTTTTCCCCCAACACAGTATGACAATTAGAATGTAACCAGGAAGTGAAGCCAACGTAGCACTAGCGACGAACACAACTGAGGCATTGCCACAGAGTGTGACCACAGCAGGATAACCGCATCATAACGTCATTCTGACAGAAATGGTAGGTGCCGTAACAGCACGTAAACCGTACACAAGAACGGCTTACTGGTATGGCACAGAGCACCAAGTTGAAGAAGTGAAAGTGACAGCTGGGACACTGCAATACGGTGTAAAGTGCCGACAAGCTTAGAAAATAAGGCTAAATGTTGCATTCTCACCGTGTTAGATAAGAGTGGCCTGCTCAGAAGGTTCCATCTTTTGCACTAGACTAAAGGTCAAAATAATTGTTTGAATATGATGCGTTCCAAGTCAGCCAAACGAAAAATCAGACAGGAGTAGGAAGAGGAATAGAGTGGTTGCCTTGTGAACTAAGAGCCGCCTGACCAGAAGCAGCATATACCACAGCCTCGCATTCTGACTGGCGGACTAGCGTCCAAATACCTTACTGTTATTGTCTCGAAAGAGACCGCCACATGGTGACACTTGCAAATATACATAGCACCCACACTTTTCGATGCTGTTTGAGACGAAACAGCGAGGTTATCGTTGTCATCGGATTAGGGAAGGATGGGGAACGAAGTCGGCCGTGCCCTTTCAAAGGAACCATCTCGACATTTACCTGGAGCGATTTAGGGAAATCACGGAAAACCTAAATCATGATGACCGGACGCGGGATTGAACCGTCGTCCTCCGGAATGCGAGTCCAGCGTGCTAAGCACTGCGCCACCTCGCTCGGTTCTGCGAGTGCCGAATAACGGCTTTGTTGAATTTATGGTATGCAGGACGCGTGACAGGGTGTGTTGTGATACAGAGCAGGCATAATTGCGTCAATTGTACGTCGTCGGTATGATTAAGAAAATTAAACAGTAGTTGATTGTTTTTTGCTACGAACGGAAATCAGTTGTTTATTGATTGATTTTTAAGAGTTGATTGTCTATTGGATTCCTTTTGTTGAACCAGTGGTTCACTCTTGTGCATTAAGATTTTGTTTTGTCATTGGCTTATATGAATGAATTGTCATATACACTGATAACCCTGAACATTAGGACTACCGTACTATCCATATAAACCCGTCCAGGCGATAGCATCGTCATGTGATTAGGAATAACTGCTAGTCTGATACACGTAGGGTGCACGTAGTATCAGGTAGCGTGCTGTCCGGGTGTAGAATGGGGAAGGCACGCGTTCTATCTGAGTTTGACAGAGGAAAGATGTGATGGCCCGAAGGCTCGGGACGGGCATTTCGGAAACTTCCCGACTTGTTGGGTGTTTGAGCAGTGCTGTGGTGAGTGTCTTCATCACGTGACGAAACCAAGACGAAACCACGTCCAGACGTCGTGACTCTGGACGACCAACCCTCATTACAGATGTCGGGCGTCGTAGACTGGGCAGACTGGTGAAAAAGGACAGGCGTCGAACTGTGGAGGAACTAATATCAGACTTTAATGTTGGGTAAAGTACAAGCATATAGACGCCGTCTTCTAGGGGATGTCAGCACGGTAGCTCAGCGTGTTCGGTCAGAGAGCTGGTTGCTCTCTTTAATGAAAAAACTGCGTACAGGGATCAGCAACGAACTTCAAAGGATGTCGCGTGACGTCCGCTACTACCAAATACAACGAACAACCACGAACAAAAACGAGATTAAAAAAAGGGAGGGTAGCGCCTTTGATTCATAATCAAAACGTCCTCGTTCTCAAGTTCGAATCCCGCCGCTGCTCAAATTTTGATTAATAATCATCAATGGCGGCCGAAGATTTCTGGCATAAGATGTCACCCTCATTCTGCCAACGGCCTTGTCAAAGAGGGCGGAGGAGCGGACAGAGGTTCAGGGCACGCTCTTGTCCTGGGGGTGGGTAACTGCCCGTAAAGGCGGAGGAATCGTCAATGATCAACGGTATGAGGATGCAGAAGGCAATGGAAACCACTGCATTAAAGACACTAACGTGTATCCACAGGACATCTACGTGTAATTGAAGAAGTATCATGATGATCTCTCCACTGGCAAAAGATTCCGGAATAGTCCCCCATTCGGATCTCCGGGAGGGGAGTGCCAAGGGGGAGGTTACCATGAGAAAAAGATTGAATAATCAACGGATGGATAACATTCTTTGGGGTGTGGAATGTCAGAAGCCTGAACGTGGTACGGAAACTAGAAAATCTGAAAAGAGAAATGCAAAGGATAAATCTAGATATAGTAGGGGTTAGTAAAGTGAAGTGGAAAGAAGACAAGGATTTCTGGTCAGATGAATATAGGGTAATATCAACAGCAGCAGAAAATGGTATAACTGGAGTAGGATTCGTTATGAATAGGAAGGTAGGGCAGAGAGTGTGTTACTGTGGACAGTTTAGTGGTAGGGTTGTTCTTATCAGAATCGACAGCAAACCAACACCGACAACGATAGTTCAAAAAAATGGTTCAAATGGCTCTGAGCACTATTGGACTTAACATCTGAGGTCATCAGTCCCCTAGACGTAGAACTACTTAAACCTAACTAACCTAAGGACATCACACACATCAATTCCCGAAGTAGGATTCGAACCTACGACCGTAGCAGCAGCGCGGTTCCGGACTGGAGCGCCTAGAACCGCTCTGCCACAACGGCCGGCTACAACGATAGTTCAGATATACATGTTGACGTCGCAAGCTGAAGATGAAGAGATAGGGTGTATGAGGATATTGAAAGGGTAATACAGGCTGTAAAGGGATATGAAAATCTAATAGTCATGGGAGACTGGAATGCAGTTGTAGGGGAAACTTAGAAGAAAAGTTTGCAGGAGAACATGGGCTTGGGACAAGGAATGATGGAGGAGAAAGACTGAGTTCTGTAACAAATTTCAGCTAGTAATAGCGAATACTCTGTTAAAGAATCACAAGAGGAGGAGGTATACTTGGAAAAGACCGGGTGATACGGGAAGGCTTCATGGTCAGACAGAGATTCTGAAATCAGATACTGGATTGTAAGACGTACCCAGGTTCAGACATGACTCAGGTAACAGTAGTGATGAAGAGTAGGCTGAAGTTTAAGACATTAGTCAAGAAGAATCAATACGCAAAGAAGTGGGATATGGAAGTACTAAGGAATGACGAGATACGGTTGAAGTTCCCTAAGGCCATTCCTTATTGCCATAAGGCAATAAGGAATAGCTCAGTAACCAGTAAAGTTGAAGAGGAATGGACATATCTAAAAAGGACAATCACAGAAGTTGGGACGGAAAACATAGGCACGAAGAAGGTGACTGCGAAGAACCCATGGGTAACAGAAGAAATACTTCAAGGAGGAAGTACAAAAATGCTCTGGGAAACTCAGTAATACAGAAATACAAGTTACTGAGGAATGAGATAAATAGGAAGTGCAGGGAAGCTAAGATGAAATTGCTACAGGAAAATGTGAAGACATCGAAAAAGAAGGACAAACTCAGCGTACAGGAAAGTCAAAACCACCTTCGGTGACGACATTAAAAGCAAGGGTGATAACATTAAGAGTGCAAAGGGAATTCCACTGTTAAATGCAGAGGAGAGAGCGGATAGATGGAAATAATGCATTGAAAGCCTCTATGAGGGGAAAGATTTGTCTGATGTGAAAGAGGAAGAAACAGGAGTCGATTTGGAAGAGATAGGGGATCCAGTATTAGAATCATAATTTAAGAGAGCTTTGGAGGACTTAAGATCAAATAAGCCCGATGGGATAGATAACATTCCGGCAGAATTTCTGAAATCATTGGGGGAAGTGGCAACAAACTGACTATTCACGTTGGTGTGTAGAATGTATGAGTCTGGCGACATACCATCTGACTTTCGGTCGGAACCGCGCTGCTGCTACGGTCGCAGGTTCGAATCCTGCCTCGGGCATGGAAGTGTGTGATGTCCTTAGGTTAGTTAGGTTTAAGTAGCTCTAAGTCTAGGGGACTGATGACCTAAGAAGTTAAGTCCCATAGTGCTGAGAGCCATTTGAACCATTTTTTTTACTTTCGGAAAAACATAATCCACACAGTTCCGAAGAAGGCAAGATCTGACAAGTGCGAGAATTACCGCCAAATCAGCTTAACAGCTCATGCATCCAAGTTGCTGACAAGAATAATATACAGAAGAACGGAAAAGAAAATTGAAGAGGCGCTAGATGATGATCAGTTTGGCTTTAGGAAAGGTAACGACACGAGAGACGCAATTATGACCTTGCAGTTAATAATGGGAGCAAGACTGAAGAAAAATCAAGACACGTTCATAGGATTTGTCGTCCTGGAAAAAGCGTTCGGCAATTGTAATGCAGCGAAGTTATTACGAGATAACATTCGTTGCAGTAAGGCACGCAGCCGTCTTATACGGTGGCTGCAGGATGGCTATGTTCTTTCCGCTCTGCTCACAGCACAGCTGACGCTGCCTGCAGTGAGAACTTCATAGCGTAACATTCAGTCGATACGAAGATTCGTACCCTCTACGAATCTAAATAATCCATATTAGTTATCATCCGATTTTGTTCAAATTTGGTGCACAACCTTTTGTTATTAATGGAATGACGCTGTCAAAATTTCAAATTTTTATTTATTATAGTTCCGGATATAAAGACAATTACATAAAAGTCCTTAAATCTACGTTTCTTTAAAAACCAAGTTAGGAACAATAACAGATTGACTTTCATTATCATTTGAAGCCATTACAAAGTTGTCAGTGCATAAAAATCAATTAATCAGAATTTTCTTTTTAAAACTGTACTCGCTTTGCATTACTTAATACAAAAATCGGTCAAAATTATTATTTGATTATATTTTTTGTGTGAGAATGATCGAGAGAGTGTATGTGGGACATACGTTAAAATTTAATACTTCATTTTACGTAAAACAGTGTACAAACAGACCGTGGGAAAGTTGTCTTGCAACCACGATTCAGGTGACATATGTCTGTGTGAGCATGCTTTTGTATAAAAGCAGCCAGAATGCAAGTTAGAGGCGGAATAAGTTTATTTATCAATTTGAAGAGTATTTCGCACTTGGCTTATTTTGATTAAACATAATACAAGAAATTGAAGTTTTGCTGACATTAATTCCTATCAAATTAGTAATTGGATAAGGCAAGATTTGCCGCGAGAATGGTCAGGAAGGAACGTTTTGATTGGTCGTTTAGATCAATAGCCAATCAGAATTAAGCCGGCCGAAGTGGCCGTGCGGTTAAAGGCGCTGCAGTCTGGAACCGCAAGACCGCTACGGTCGCAGGTTCGAATCCTGCCTCAGGCATGGATGTTTGTGATGTCCTTAGGTTAGTTAGGTTTAACTAGTTCTAAGTTCTAGGGGACTAATGACCTCAGCAGTTGAGTCCCATAGTGCTCAGAGCCATTTGAACCAATCAGAATTAAGCTGTTCCCACACGAATAGAGGAGTGGGCAGAGAGGAGAGTACCTCGGGAGAGTCGCTTGCCAGCTGGCCTACGGATAACATGATGTTAGATCGCTCCTTAAAAATACTCTATAAGATGAGCAAATAGTGAGCTAATTTCGACTGGAACATATCGTGACTGAAGCGACTGGAGTTACGAAAATTTTAATGAAAGTTTAGTGTTCCTAACTTAAATAGTTTGAGAGATAGTAACAACTCTGCGTGACGTCTTTCGGGCTCTGCACAGAATATTTTAGCGAGCACTTCTTACGAAGAAGACCACTGAAACGATCGAATGTTTAACTCGCGAATAGTTGTGGGTCTGTGATTGGTAGAACATTAAAGTTAGTCGGGTCGGACTTGGTAAAATTGTGGCTGCTTTTCAAAAAATGGTTCAAATGGCTCTGAGCACTATGGGACTCAACTGCTGTGGTCATTAGTCCCCTAGAACTTAGAACTACTTAAACCTAACTAACCTAAGGACATCACAAACATCCGTTCCCGAGGCAGGATTCGAACCTGCGACCGTAGCAGTCGCACGGTTCCGGACTGCGCGCCTAGAACCGCGAGACCACCGCGGCCGGCGGCTGCTTTTCGAGTGCATATTTGTTATACAGACAGCGAACTTTCAACGATTACGTTTCACCATATTAAATACGGACTTCATAGCCATTTCATGCGTTTCAATACAAATAAAAAACAGAGTTAATCTAATTTTAAACGCTTTTCTGTAAGTAGACTGAATATCCCGAACGCCCCATTTTTTTGTCATGAACTTACAGGAACTGACTTTCAACTAGAGTTGGGCGGCCTCTGTGTGGTAGGTATTAGGTAGTGGTTTCATCAACGCTGCTTTACAGTGCCCAGCACAGAGTGAAGGGACATCGGCAAGAATCCTATCGAGGTAGGCAGACTGAACGATAAAGTTAACAACAACCCAGACGACCGACTCCGCCCCACCGCACAATGTAAAATGGTGCAAAATGTTCGAAATTCTGAGAAAAGAAGGGGTGAGCTATAGGGGCGATGGGTCATATACAATATGTGCAACAGCTAAGAGGGAATAATAAGAGTGGACGACCACGAACGAAGCGGTCGTATTAAAAAGGTGTAAGACAAGGATGTAGCCTTTCGCCCCTACTGTTCAATCTGCACAGCGAGAAAGCAATGCTGGAAATAAAAGAAAGATTCAGGAGTGGAATTAAAATTCAAGGTGATTCGCTGATGACATTGCTGTCCTGGGTGAGAGTGAAGATGAATTAGATGATCTGCTGAACGGAATGAACAGTCTATGAGTACAGAGTATGGATTGAGAGTAAATCGAAGAAAGGCGAAGGTAATGAGAAGTAGTAGAAATGAGAACAGTGAGAAACTTAACATCAGGATTGATGGTCACGAAGTAGATGAAGTTAAGGGATTCTGCAGCCTAAGCAATAAAATAACCAATGACGGACGGAGCAGACTAGAAATGGCAAAAAGGGCGTTCCTGGCCAAGAGAAGTTTGCTAATATCAAATATCGGCCTTAATTTGAGGAAGAAATTTCTGAGAATGTACGCCTGGAGCCCAGCACTGTATGGTAGTGAAACATGGACTGTGGGAAATCCGGAACAGAAGAGAATCGAAGCATTTGAGATAAGGTGCTACAGATGGATGTTAAAAATTAAGCGGACTGATAAGGTAAGGAATGAGGAGGTTCTGCGCAGAATCGGAGAGGAAAGGGATATTTGGAAAACACTGGTAAGGAGAAGGGTCAGGATGGTAAGACACCTGTTAAGACATGAGGGAATGACTTTCATGGTACTAGAGGGAGCTGTAGAGGGCAAAAACTGTAGAGGAAGACAGAGATTGGAATACATCCAGCAAATAATTGAGGACGTAGGGTGCAAGTGCTACTCTGAGATGAAGAGGTTAGCACAGGAGAGGAATTCGTGGACGGCCGCATCAAACCAGGCAGAAGACTGATGACAAAAAAGTAGAAGTGTGCCTGAAGACACAGTGCACAACCCTCCTAACGATGCGCATCCGCAGCCGACGACCCATGCATCGCGTGCCAATGTTAACACCATGACATAGGCAAGTACGACTGAAGTTGGCACGTGACCATACGCACTGGACGATGGCGCAGTGGCAGAACATTACATGGTCTGATTGATCCCGATACCTTCTTCATCATGCCGATGCAAGGGAGCGAATCCGACGTCTTCCAGGGGAACAGCTTCTTAAAACCTGTACTGTGGGGCGGACACAAGCTGGGAGCGGCTCCATTATGCTCTAGGGAACATTCACGCGGCCATCCATGGTTCCACTGGAGCTACTGCAAAGCACGTTCACCATTTCACGACCATCATGTTTCCCGACAGCAGTGGCAATTTTCAACAAGATAATTCGCCATGTCACATGCCAAGAGTTTGATAGAGTGCTTCGAGGAACGCAGTGGCGCGTTCCAGTTAATGTGCTGGCCCACCAACTCGCTAGGTCTGAACCCGATCGAACACATCTTAGATGTAATTAAACGTGGTGTCAGAGCTCATCACCAGCCTCCTAACTCCCCCTCATTGCTTCCATGCGACGAGGTCTCGCCGCTGCTATTTACGGCTATTAGGTAGATGGTTATAATGTTCTGGCTGATAAGTATATGTAACGAACTGTCATACTTGTATTTGCATAAGAACGTAAGCATGAATAGGTCCGTAGTGCTGTTGGTAGTTGATGTCGTAGTTGTCGGATGTTGGTGGCATCATAAGAGCAAGGTGTAATTAGCGGCTATATTAATGATCCTAATAAGTTTGGCATTGTAAGTTTTCTGTTGTCATTTCTCGTTATGGCACAGTGCCACATATTGTAAAGTGTATGCTGTTGCCTGGAGGCTAGTTGTGTGTCATGCTGAAAACGCCAAAGCAGCGACATGTATAGGTGTCCACTGCAGTGGACATGTGCACCACAAAGTTAAGTGGGAATAAATAAACAAGTACAAAATATCCTTTTGACAACAGTAGAACAAGGTCAAATATAGAACAGATTCCATCAGGCCTGAGGCTGCGAATGCTCGCAGTCCACTCCAGGGGATACCCCTTACTGGTGCTCTGTCCTCCGCGCATTTGCAACCACAGGACTCACTGATACCGTCAAAGAAGTGACCGTTAACAGCTGTCCAAGTGAGTGGACAAGTGCTCCACATAGTTATGTTCTTTCGGGTTACTGGAAATTATTTTTATTTTGTTGTAACTGGTTTATTTTCTGGTAATTGGAAATTTAAATGGTAAATAAATTAACCATTAAATTGTGCCCTACGTCTTCACAACCCGCAGCTCAAACACACTCTACCTAAATACCACGCTACAAAACTTTATACATAATTTCAAACCTTTACCAATTTTTTTTCTCGTTGTCACCCACCCGGCCCTGCCCTGATCCCCACAAAACAGGGAAAGGAAGAAAGTTTATCCAACACTTTTGCTGTTCAAGCAAAAAAATTTCAGCATCAGGCATGACGTTTCAATTTATTGCTTCCTTACGGCTAACTCCATTTGCAATGCATTTTGCAGACAGTATTCACCCACAGCACTACATGTACCTGAAAGATTATATCATTGTTTGGTGTGTGAGTGAATTCGAGTCTTTAAACAATTAGAGACGAAAGGGTTTACTGGTTACTTCTAAATAAATGTATAAGACAAATACAGAAGTAGTGAAGTGTCATTTCGTTTTTTTAAATACATATATAAGGAACAATGAAACTTTCCGGCAGATTAAAACTGTGTGCCGGCCTGACACGCGGTTTTCACCTGCTGCAGAGTTTCAAAGCAGCGCGCACTCTGCTGCAGTATGAATCATTCTCGGTGTGAAAGAAAGGATAGTTTCATAGACAGTCGCACTTCCCACGCACTATTCGAGATTTCTCATCCTGAGAAAGGGTTAAAAGATTGTTGCGCCAAAGCTACCCTCCGCCACAGAACTTAACGTGGCATGTGGAATGTAGACGTATTAGTAGATCTAATCATCCTGGTAACAGGGGTGATCTAAAACTAATATGAGACTCTTTTGAGGATAAAAAACTGCTGTTGAAAACTGATGACAAAACATGAGCTATTTCACACTTAGAGAGTAATTTGATGGTTGTTCGGGTATTAATATCCTCACTACCGCATTATTTTTCTGTTTGGGTTAATTTTGGTAATATCTTCTTTGACTGCATTACATATATCACTGGGAAAGTTTTTGTTATTTACCCTCTCATGAAATATAAACTGCAGTAGATTAAATACAATCCGCTATAGGTAAAGAGAGAACAGATCTACATTGCCTGAAGGAAAAAAAAGTGAAGCTCCCAGAAGCGGAGGATCGAACGAGGCGCGGTTTGAGAAGGTATGTGATGTTATTTCAGTGACTGGAAAATCGAGTCAAGTTTACAAAGAACTTAGCAGTATGAGCCCATTTGTCAGTACTAGTATCGCTTGTGGTCGAAATTCGACCAACTGAGTCAATGCGCCGGATCTGTGATAAAAAGTGTCATGTCTTGTATCTTATAGTGATATACTTCATGTAAAACTGTATCTGAAATTTTAGCCTCTGAAATGACCCACAGCAAATGCTGCATTGTAGCTACGAGTATTCCTAAAATAATTCTATAATTTCTCTTAAATTCTACCATCACTTGACATGAGTCCTTGATACAGTGCGTTGGAAAATAAATCTTGTGTTAAAGGCAGCAAATTAAATTTTCTTTTATGACAATACAATGTGAATTCCATTATACCGCGTTAAGTAACCTCAGATGCGAAATTATTTGCATCACAAAACCTGCACTGCCAATTCTTCAAACCGCAGTTATAACTCTCATAATTGTTTGGAATTAAGTTCAGTGCACATTTACGGTTGTCTTTCAAAACAGCAACAGGATTATCAGTATCACTGTCCACACGATTACTTCTGCTTTGTCTAGAGAAAAATAGTGTGTCTAGCTGTTAGTCTATCAGTCCGACCCGTTTAGTGCTCTTCTTCGAGGCATAGCCTAAAACCAATACAGTTTCCGTATAATAAAGGAAGTCGTAGCTTTCAAAGTGAAGGAACTGAACATTTTGTGGTGACGGAGGTAAACGAACACAAAATTAGGTTCCTGTAATCTTACGCGAAAGTAAGTGAAAAAGCGGTACTAGTAAACAGCGTTTGTTTCCCTCGACTGCTACGTTACAACATATCGCTTTCCAGCGTTGACAACCTCAACGACGTAGCGGTTGTGGCATTGCAGTTGTCCTGTATGCGTGTATTACTGCAACATTTAAACATGAACGTCCTTAGAAAGCGATTTCACGAAACGTTACTTTCGTGTGTCGGTACCCGGGGCGGAAATTAACAGCACTACAATTTTTGATGTTCAAGTATTGAAGGCATTGATGCGTGATAGAGAAGGTATCATCAGAGTTATGAATATGAAACCTTCTACACCGAAGCGCCAAAGAAACTGGTATAGGCATGCGTATTCAAATACAGTGATATGTAAACAGGTAGAAAACGGTGCTGCAGCCTATATAAGACAAATGTCTAGCGCAGTTGTTAAATCGGTTGTCGCTGCTACAATGACAGGTTTTCAAGATTTAAGTGATTTCGAACGTGGTGTTACAGTCGGCGCACAAGCGATGGGATACAGTTTCTCCGAGGTAGCGATGAAGAGGGGATTTTTTCGGTACGGCCATTTCACGAGTGTACCGTGAATATCAATATTCCCGTAAAACATCAAATCTCCGGCATCTCTGTGGTCGGAAAAAGATCCTGCAACAACGGGACGGACAACGACTGAAGAGAAACGTTAAAGGTGACAGAAGTGCAACCCTTCCGCAGATTGCTGTAGATTTCAATCCTGATCCATTAACAAGTGTCAGTGTGCAAACCATTCAACGAAACATCATCGATATGGGCTTTCTAAGCCGAAGGCCCACTCGTGTACCCTTGATGACTGCACGACTCAAAGCTTCATACCTCTCCTGGGCCTGTCAACACCAACATTGTACTGTTGATGACTGGAAACATGTTGCGTGGTCGGACGAGTCTCATCTCAAACTGTTTTGAGCAAATGGACGTGTAAGGGTATGGAGACAACTTCATGAATCCATGGACCCTGCATGTCAGCAGGGGACTGTTCACGCTGGTGGACGCTCTTTAATAGTGTGGGGCGTGTACGGTTGGAGTGACGTGGAACCCCTGATATGTCTAGATACGACTCTGATAGGTGACAGGTGCGTAAGCATCCTGTCTGATCACCTGCGCCCATGTCCGCCTCTGGTAGCTGAGTGGTCAGCGCGACTGAATGTCATACCTAATGGCTCGGGTTCGATTCCCGGCCGGGTCGGAGATTTTCTCCGCTCAAGGTCTGGCTGTTGTATTGTCCTTCGCATCATCATTTCAACCCCATCGACACGCAACTCGCCGAAGTGATGTCCACTCGAAAGACTTGCACCAGGCGAACGGTCTACACGACGGGAGGCCCTAACCACATTTTCATTTTACCTGCGCCCATTCATGTCTATTGTGCTTTCCGATGGACTTGGGCAGTTCCAGCAGGACAATGTGACATCCCACACGTCCAGAATTGCTACAGAGTGGCTCCAGAAACACTCTTCTGAGTTTAAACACTTTCGCTGGCCACCAAACCCCAGACATGAACATTATTGAGCATATCTGGAATGCCTTGCAACGTGCGTTCAGAAGAGACCTCCACCGCCTCGTACTCTTACGGATTTATGGACAGTCCTGCAGGATTCATGGTGTCAATTCCCTCCAGCACTACTTCAGACATTAGTCGAGTCCATGCCACGTCATGATGCGGCACTTCTGCATGCTCGCGGGTGCTCTATGTGATATTAGGCGGGTGTTCTAGTTTCTTTGGCTCTTCAGTGTATGTTTCTCAGGTCTCCTTGTATAATTAATATTAAAAATCGGTATTTCAATTTTCATGTTCACTATTAATATTATGATGACTTTGTACCCCTACTGTCCTGGATGTACGCACTGATTTAATTGGATGAGGATGTCACACCATTATTGTATTCTCCTGAGGCAAGCTGGCTGAAAACTGCCGTAACTTGTCCTTGATATCCCGGACAGAGTTAGCGTCTGAGAAAGTCCATCACGTGTTAGTGACGTACCGTTGTCCGACACAGTTCTCTCAAATCACTACTAGCCATGACGTGAAGTCGTACCCAATGGCTCCCTGCACCGCTCCAAAAAATTCGAAAAATGGCACCTCTCGCCAGGTCGCTGTCATACTTGGCGTCAATAGCCACTTCGTGTATTGTAGAACGTCGATTCACCAGTGGACGCAGTACGAAGCCATTCATCAGCAGGCCTTGCATTTCCGTCAAGGCGCCATTTCAAAGCAGCCCGTCGATTGTGGTGTTAAAGGCAGCATACATACGAGGTGTCATCAAAAAGTAACGGAATTTTTGATTTTATTAAAGATTATTTATTCATCAACATCAGCTTTGTTCCCTTCAACGTTATCCCCTTCAGATATAATGCGCTTTGACGAGCGTTTTTTTTCCTTTTTTTTTTTTTTGAATCTCGGAAACACTTCTAGAACTCTCTTTTCGTTCAAGTGTTGAGCTGCTTCAGCAATTCTAGTTTATTTCTCATCAATAGTGGCATAACGAAGTCCTTTCACGGTTCTCTTCAGTCTCTGGAATAGAAAGAAGTCGCAAAGGGCCACGTTCGGCGAATACGGTGGCCGCGGCAACATAACGGTTTTGTTTTTTTTTTTTCAAAAAATGTGAACAAGCATTGAGGTGTGAGCGGGAGCATTAGCGTGATGCATTTTCCATGAGCGGTTTTGCAACAGTTCTGGTCGTTTTCTTCGGATTGTTCCGCACAAACGGTGCATATATTCCAGGTAGTATTCGTTATTTACCGTGCGACCTTAATGCAAGAACTCGTGATGCATTATCCCATTGCAACCGAAGAAAACAATGAGAAGAACTTTCTCGTGTCATCGGACGTCTCGAACTTTTTTCGGTCTTGGCTCTTCAGGCAGTTTCCATTTGGTACGATTGGACCTTGGTTTTGGCGTCATACCTTCATACCAATGTTTTGTCACCTGTTATGAACTCGTTTAGAAGTTCTGGATCGTTGTTGACTTCATTTAGCAACTTCTGAATGATGTCTTCGCAACGTCGTTTTTGGTCGAAATTCAGCAATTTTGGAACAAACGTTGCTGCTACGCGTTTCATGCCCAAAACATTCGAAGACATTGCCTGCCATGAGCCAGAGGATTTGCTGACATCACCAACAACCTCTCTGATGACTATTCGGGGATGTATACGAATAATTTTCTTTACTTCTTCCAATAATTTATGTGCTAGGGCGTCCAGGGTGGTCGTCGTCTTCAATGTCTTCTAAATCCTTTTTGAAACATTTATAAAACTCGAAAACTCTTGTCTTTCCCATAGTAGAATCGCCAAAACCACAGTCAACATTTCGACTGGGACGCTGCACTTTATTCTACTTTTCAAGCAAAATTTAATGCAAATTCTTGGTTCGTCTTTTTCGAAAGCAAAAGGTCGCCGAGCGTTCGAAAACACGTGTAACCTTTTCGACTGTGAGTAATAAAATAACTATTCAAAACAGCTGAAAATGCAAACATACATCTGAAACATACGTGTGTACCAAAAAGAAAAAGTATTTGAAAATCGGATGTATAAAGCCCGCGAAATTAAACAAAATCCCATTACGTTTTGATCACACCTCGTGTTGGACTTCAGTTCCCTTGTTCTACCTTCCTCAGCATTAATTATACGGGATGACACAAAATGTTGTAGTGGGCCCACTATTTGTTATCCGATGGCATGCACAGCTGTAAGGTGTTAGGACGTGCCTGGTGCACCAAACGGCAATCCACCCTTCTGGTGGTCGTTCGACTCGAACCTTGACAATGGTTATGCCTGCCCTCACGATCCCATGCCGTTCAACGTTGGGCCGCTGTTACATCTGAATGCCTCACAAATCTGGATATTGCACGATTCGACCAGCTGGCCAAATGGAGACCCACAATGTGGCGCAGTGGTCACGAACGACACTAGTGCACTCTGGTGGCCGCTCTGTCACGGAGAATCGTAGCTATTATCACTTACAAACTCGCCACGGGTGTGGATGTGATAGAAGTTGCATCGACATCCGACCATGTCATCTGGATGCTTTTCTTTTTGCATTAGGCACTGTAGTCCCCTAAAGAGGTAAAATACAATTAACATGTCTATATCTGAGCAAATTCAACGTAACTCTCTCCAGATGATTTGTTTAAGGCAGTTGTTATTAGTGATTAAATTATTTTTCACAAGAAAGGAGTTGACAGGTGCCCCATTTGAGGAATCTATTATTTCTGAGATTCCTGTATATGTGCCAACTGACCCCACGTACCACATGTGTTATTTTTAGCAAGGTGTATGTCATGGTGCGTATTTTATGAAGGCTTCCAGACCACGTGTCTCTGGAGGAAGGCGCCCTGCTGGAGCCGCTGTCGGTGGGAGTGCACGCTTGTCGCAGGGCCGGAGTAACACTCGGCTCCACGGTCCTCATCCTGGGAGCAGGGCCCATCGGACTCGTCACTCTCATAGCAGCCAAGGCAATGGGAGCGGCGAAGGTACTCATAACAGGTAAGAACGAGGCAGACCTGTCAAGGTGCCGGCAGCTGCTGGTTTTCCAACTGACTGATTAGAGTAGAGAAGCTATCGATCTTACAACCATTATAGGTGTGCCCGCTGACGAAAATGATCGCCTCGATAGGCCCAGAATCAGAAAAGTGCTAACGAAACTACGTTCACCTATGTGAAAACTATAACAGCGACAAAGAAAGAAGTATATTTAAACTCAAAAATGTGGATAACAGTGTTCAGGTGGCTCCACGCTCTGCTATGAAGCCTTCTCTAGGTCCGTGTACACCCACTAGCCAGTGCTACCAGCCTTGAAAACGGGCAGACAGGTAAGCCAGTACCACGCTAGTCTAATGGAACACACTGGTGAAGTCTTTCCAACCTTTTCACTCGGACAAAACCACTTGAGTGATCACTGACTACCAACTTCCAAAATACGCCCTACAACACTACCTCCGCACAGAGTCCACGAAACGAGCGTCGTGTACAAACGAGGGCTGCCGCTAACTACAAAACCGCTCCAGTAAATCATTTTAACATGCTGTTAAGATTCCCCAAGCTGGCTGAGATGTATGTTTTGGGAGAGAGGGACGAAGCACGCGTGTATGTGCAGAGAGACACAGACAAGTTTGACACTGACTTTTATTTCACCGAAGAATACTCAGTGCCCCTGCTGATCCGGACATCGGCGGCGCGGCGTGTGTGCATATGTCAGCTCAAAAGCTAGTACCAGAATCTGCTGCTATCGCGCCGGCCGCTCCGACCCCGCGATGTGACTGATGTCTAAACAAGTTGCAAAAAATGTTCAAATGTGTGTGAACTCCTAAGGAACCAAACTACTGAGGTCATAGGTCCACAGACTGACACACTACTTAGAGTAACTTATGCTAAGAACAACACACACACCCATGCCCGAGGGAGGACTCGAACCTCCTGCAGGAGGAGCCGCGCAATAAGTGACATGGCGCCTCAAACCACGCGGCCAATCAAGTTGCACCGTCTAGTTGTTCAGATGACCGTTTCAATCCCAAAGAAAGGAAACATTTGCCTCCTGGTCTTTATTCTTCTAAGATAATGAGAGCTGTAATTATAAATGGTTCAAATCGCTCTGAGCACTATGGGACTTAACATCTATGGTTATCAGTCCCCTAGAACTTAGAACTACTTAAACCTAACTAACCTAAGGACATCACACAACACCCAGTCATCACGAGGCAGAGAAAATCCCTGACCCCGCCGGGAATCGAACCCGAGAACCCGGGCGTGGGAAGCGAGAACGCTACCGCACGACCACGAGCTGCGGACGCTGTAATTATACCACCGACCATATTGCATCATATGCTGATAAACAAAAGAGTTTGAAAAACTAATTCTGCAGCGCCATGTCGAGGTGATACATTTAGTGTTGATTCCTCTTAAACGTGACATCAATCATAAATAAATTGAACGATCAAAAGTTTTATGTTTGAGGTCGTTGCTGTAGTGTATATGCAATGTAGCGCGACTCTGATGCATGTATATAGGCGCCGACAGGTAGGTAAGGAGTTATTGTGGCATTCATATCTTTCCGACCTGTGTACCGTACATGCGGAAACGTCAACTGTGGCTACGTTATTATCAAATGCATCCAAGCAGGACCATCTTGCTGTTGCTCTCTTCTTGGATGCCAAAGGACCAACATCTATAGACATTCATCGGAGAATGAAGAATTTTTATAGTGCACCATGTCTGTCGGAAGCCACTCTCGTGGAATGGTGCGCCAAGTTTGGTGCTGGTTGCGATCCTACACAAGACGCCGGTCGATACCACATCACAAAGCAAAAGTTACGCCAACTCATGTAGGAGAGCACCCGCGTTCTAGTCCTTATCTCTCCCCATGCCACTTTGCGCCTTTGGTCTGTTGTAAAAGGTATAAACGTCTTTAAGGAGGCAACAATTTTTGTCAAACGAGGAGGTGCAGCAGGCAGTTACGGACTTTTTCACGCAGCAGAATACGGTGGCGGCTTTTTTATTTTTATTTATTTATTTATTTTGAATCGTCAGTCTTCCCAGTGGTTTGATTCGGCTCCTTCACGAATTCCTCTCATGTGCCAACCTTTCCATCTCAGAGTAGCACTTAAGTCTTAACAGATGTACCATCTTCCTGTTCCTTCTTCTTGTCGGTTTTTTCCAAACATTCCTTTCCTCTACGACTCAGTGGAAAACCTCTTCATTCCTTTCAATATCAATCCACCTAATTTTCATACGCCTCATACCCTTCTCTCCTTTTCCCATTTTCCCACAGTCTATGTCTCACTGCCATACAATGCTGTGCTCCAAACGTACACTCCAGAAATTTCTTCTCCTACTCTACTCGTTACTTTACAACCTCATTCCAGTCCTCCATGACTGTTAGATTTTCCTCTCCCTTTACTTACTGAATTACCCGTTCAGTGTCTTAATGTACTTCCTCTATCTCTTCATCTTATGCCTGCGGCGTCGATATATGTAACTGAACTAGTGTTGTCGAAGTTGGTTTGCTGTCGATTCTAATGAGACGGGGCGTGAGTCGTGCTTGGGTAGCTCAGTTGGTAGAGCACTTGCCCGCGCAAGGCCAAGGTCCCGAGTTCGAGTCTCGGTCCGGCACACAGTTTTAATCTCCCAGGAAGTTTCGAAAACAACCCTATCTGGACTGTTCATAATAACTTGCCCTCTGCCATACTTTCCAATTCATAACGAATCCTACTAACGTTATGTCATTTTCTGCTGCTGTTGATATTATGCTATACTCGTCTGCCCAGGAATTCCTGTCTGATTTCCTTAGCACTTCACTGACGCTCACTATATCTAGATTAATGCTTAGAATTTCAATTTTCAGATTTTCTAGATTCCGTACCACGCGTGTTACCAAACGGGTGTCTTCAACCTGGTGCGTCGCTGGGATGACTGTCTCAGTGCTCATGGCGATTTTGCCTGATTGGCATACCTATTGTGGACTGTGAGAGCTTCGAACGAAAACTTTTTGATCGCCCCATGAAGTATTAATGTAAACACAGAGTGGTGATAGCCGGAATTTAACCAGTGAAAAACTTCACGCTACGGAACAAGCTCTCCTGCATAACGGTTTTCACTCCCTTCCACCTTCAGTGAGAACAAATGACAATTCCAACGCGATGTTCCGATTGGTGTTAAATGTGTTGTTACAACAGCAAAGAAGCTGAGACAAAGCAGATGAGAGAGAAAGAAAGAAAGAAATACGTGTAGAATTCAAGCATTGTTGTTGTATAGGTGGCTGTGTAATTAATTTAAACTGTTAGTTAGTTATTGGGGTAGATAATTTAGTAACATTTATTGAAGGTCCTACTCCGTAGCTGAGCGGTCAGTGTGTCTGATTGCGTTGCAATAAACTCGTTATCGATTGCCAGTGCTGCCAGGGAATTTTCCTTTTTGGAGGGGCCGTACTGAGCCCCGCGAAGTCATTTGCAGAAGTACAAGATTGTACTGACAAGTAGCGCCTCCTAGATTCTGAAAGCTGTCATCGGCTCCATGTAGTGTCTAAAAAGACGCGATTGGTAGAGGCTGACACTGCGGCCGGTCGGCATCTGGCTGTCCACAGGGACTGATTATGGAGCTCTTTTAATTTAGAGAGTGACTTGTAGTAGCTCTCCATGATATGATCAGAAATCCAATGCAGCAATCCACGAATCCACGGACCCTGCACATGTGCAGGGGACTGTTCAAGCTGGCGGATGACCTGTAACGTGTGAGGCGTGTGCAGTTGGAGTGATATGGGACCCCTGATGCGTCTAGATACGACTCTGATAGTGATGTCCGCAGCTCGTGGTCTTGCGGTAGCGTTCTCGCTTCCTGCGCACGGGGTCCCGGGTTCGATTCCCGGCGGGGTCAGAGATTTTCTCTACCTCGTGATGACTGGGTGTTGTGTGTTCATCATCATCATTTCATCATCATTGACGTGCAAGTCGCCGAAGTGGCGTCAGCTAAAAAGGACTTGCGATACGGCGGCCGAACTTCCCCGCAAGGGGCCTCCCGGCCAACAATGCCGTACGACCATTTCCATTTCATTTCTGATAGTGATGCGTATGTAAGCATCCTGTCTTATCTCCTGCATCCATTCATGTCCATTGTGCATTCCGACGGACTTGCGCGATTTTAGCAGACAATGTGACACCCCACACGTCCAGGACTGTTGCAGAGTGGCTCCAGGAACACTGCTCTGAGTTTAAACACTTCCGCTGGCCACCAAACTCCCCAGACAAGAACAGTATTGAGCATATCTGAGATGCCTTGCAACGTGCTGTTCAGAAGGGATCTCCGCCCCCTCGTACTCTTACGGATTTATGGACATCCGACACTACTTCAGGCAGTAGTCGAGTCGATGCCACGTCGTGTTGCGTCACTTCTGCATGCTGGCGGGGGCCCTAAGTGATATTAGGCAGGTGTACCAGTTTCTTTGGCTCTTCAGTGTATAAGTGTAGCACAAACATAGGCAGTCTTGCCTTAAGTACTTGGTGATGGGATTTATGTAACAGTAACGACAGTAAAAACGTCGAATATAGGCAGTCTTGTCTTAAGTACTTGGTAATGGGTTTCATATAACAGTAACGACAGTGGAAATGAGCGTACGGCATTGTGGGCCGGGAGTCCCCCATTCGGGGAAGTTCGGCCTCCGAGGGCAAGTCCTTATTGCATTCGACGCCACATTGGGCGACTTGCGCATCGGAGATGGGGATGAAATGATTATTAGGACAACACAACACCCAGTCCCTGAGCGGAGAAAATCTCCTGCCGCCTCCGGGAATTGAACCCGGGCCTCTTGGCAAGGCATTCCGCCGCGCTGACCACTCAGCTAACGGGGTCGGACAGTAACGACAGTGAAAACGTCTTTGCGAATTTTCTTGCTTCGAAAGGGAGTTTCTGTTCCCTCGTAGATGTGATAACTTTCCTCTTGAGACAGACATCATTGCAGTGGGGAGGGAAAGGTCTGGATACGAGAAATATGTCTACGAATCGTATGTGTTCATTTTTCAGATGTAAATTCTCATCGCCTGGAAGTATCTAAGAAGTTTGGTGCTGACTACACATTGCGGGTGTCTAAGGGTATAGACGAGAAGCAGGTGGCCAACGAAATACGAGCTATTTTGGGAGTGGCTCCTGACATCAGCATTGATTGCTGCGGCATGGAGTCCACTGTGGTTCTTGGACTGCAGGTACGGCTGACATATAGCGAGTTCTTTTGTTGCACTCAGGGAAAAGAGTTTGCTAACGGTGGCGTGTTTCTCTGTTGACAGGCGACGCGACAAAATGGCGTCGTGGTGGTCGTGGGGTTGGCGGAGACGCACGCCCGCATACCACTCAGGCCTCTCTTCTACGAGATCGACTTACGTGGCATCTTCCGCTACTGCAACGAGTACGTATGCACTTTCGTCACGCTGACGCAGTCTAAGAATAACATTTTAGGAATGTCTACATTTTCTAAAGCAGCGGCGATAATTGAAACTAAACGCCCGACAACGCAACATTTAGCGGTTTCACTGCCAGGAGATTGTTTCTGAAAATTACTGCACCTTAGATTAATAAGCAGCAATCAAAGAAATTTATTCGACTTGCGAAACGTGGCTACAATTTCGTAATAAAGTTGCATGATTATAATTTTCTGAGTTAACTGACTTTGAAATTTTCATTTTTATAAATTTTTACACCATCAGTTGCACCGTTTAGGCACCATATTAATTAGGAAATTATATGCAAGGAGTTAATCACTTAAAATGTGCACCGTAAATATTGCAGAAACCGAAAGTGCTACTGAAGTGCGGTTTTCACAGAATGGATTGGTAGTCAGGGCCTCGTATTGTTAGCCAATAAACAGATTGTGGTAATACTTAGAAAGTGTATCATTGTGCAGACAAACTGTTTTAAATGAAACAATGCCCACTGACATTAACAAACTAAAAGTAGGGTAAATTAGAATGTCAGTGGTGTTTGTTGTAGGATTCTAGTGCAGGTCGTTTACGAGATATCGTGTAAGTTTTAGGTGATTCACCCAGTATATCGAGAGCCTCATGCTACAGGTAAGTGCAGGTGATCAAAACGGGGTGAAAATTATTTAATAAAATCCAAGTAAATTAGAAGTTGGTCAAGGGTGTAATACGTCGCCCGTGCTTTTTCTACACAGGGTGTTAACTAATGTGTATTAAACCTCTGAGGATTGGATAGAGGACTTAAAAAGAAGCAAAAAAGTTCATATATACGCACTGTATTTTCTTTGATGCGTTGTTGTTTTTTTTTTTTTTTTGTTTTGGAAACAAGACATCAATAACAGTTTCGCGTTAATGTATCGCCTGGTATGACTGGAGAAAGATTAATCAGACTTTTCATTTTCCGTGGAATACCGGCTGGAGCATCAAACAGTGAATTTTTAACGGAACATTTAAATGTTTTACTGAAAGACGTTCCACTAAACTTACCACAAACTATTTTATATTCCGGGCAACCGCAGCTGTCGAAACGCATGATGTTAGGAAGAACTCCTCTGACAGCTGGTAAAATTGTTGTTTATTAAAACACAGCCAGTTTCGCGGCTTAAAGATACATCATCAGGTGCAAAAACGGTAAAAGGTCATAAGCATACCCACCATTCTTAGTCAAATTCATTATTCAGGGAATATCGTCAGTACTATTGTCTGAATAGCATATTTTGACTAGGAGCGATGAAGTTTTAACGTTGTTGCACCTGATGATGCGACTTTAAGTCGCGAAACTGATTGTGTTTTAATGAAAAACATTGCTACCAACTGTCAGCGGCGTTCTTCTTAACATCATACACTAAAGTTGCGTCAGGACACGGAGTTCACACACAATCTGGCATCTCCTCAGTTTTCTCTGCAAGTAAAAACGATTTTCAATCAGTGTTTCCAAATTCTGAACGGATAGGTCATAGGGCAGCGACATATTATCCTGCTCGATCTCCTAAATTCAGTCCTCTGGATTTTTTATTTTTTGGGGATTTTGAGGGACATAGTGTATTCAGGACTTTCTGTGAGTGTTGGTATTTCTCGCCAATGTGTTCAAGCAGGATTTCAGCAGACACTTGAAATATTGGAGCGAGTAAGACAATCCATGACGCGGCGTTTATAAGCTTGGGTTAGAGCTAATGGTAGACACTTTGAGCCCTTCATTTAGTCATCAGAAGACAACATTTGAAAAGAAAAAATACCTGTAGGACCAAACTGGAAATTTGATAACAAATAGGCAGAAACGAAGCAAACATGTAAAATCATAACTATCAGTAACTAAAAAAAGCAATAAATAGAAGTTACCATATGAATATATGAACTTCATTGCTTCTTTTTAAGTTCTTTATTCATTCTCCAGAGGTTTTCGACATATTAGTTAACAACTTGTATTTACTGACGACCTCTTGAGAAAGTGGAAACTTTTAGTTCATTAGTTAACTGAATGTGCTGATGCAAACAAACTGCAAAGCACCATCCGCATGCTGAGCTCACTGTCCCAAGAACCTAATATGAAGATCATTTTATTCATTATGGTTAGAGAACACCGCAGCTGTTTTCGTAAATTACACTGTAGGAAACGCTGCAATGAGCCATAAGTTTTCTTGAAATGATTTTATTGTACCGTTCCTAATTTCGGGCGTGAGCCCATCATCAGACGGTAGCATTGACTTCTTTGCAAGTTTTACATGTCTGCATACTATTCATTACTGAAGTGTCAGATCAGACTGAAAACTATTCTGTGCCAAAAATATCAAAATTAGTTTTTCACAAACAACGAAATGAAGCCAAAATGGTTCACGACTTAAATTCAAAAAATTAATTACACCACAGGTCTGGCACTTACAAGCTAAATTGTTCTGTGTGTCACAAATTTTACAGTGGCCGAACTGGTACGAGTTAAAGTGCGATACCGTTAACACATGGACGCTCTCAAGGTCAATGACTTAGATAAGTCATCTCTCACTATCTGATTGGTTCAACACGGAAACACAGAGATAGGCATCGAAGAAAACTTAGAGGTATTACATTTTTCCGAAAAAGGACTTCAGATTAATGTGTTGAGGAATTAGAAATATACAAGCACACTCACAGTAAACCTCACTGCATCGTGAATGATCAACTAGAATTAAGGAACCAACTGTATCAGCGAAACTTCATAAAACTTAGATAAGTCATCTCTCACTATCTGATTGGTCCAACACGGAAACACAGAGATAGGCATCGAAGAAAACTTAGAGGTATTACATTTTTCCGAAAAAGGACTTCAGATTAATTTGTTGAGGAATTAGAAATATACAAGCACACTCACAGTAAACCTCACTGCATCGTGAATGATCAACTAGAATTAAGGAACCAACTGTATCAGCGAAACTTCATAAAACTCCTATAATTTGAAATGACAGAAATAATAATTGCTTGTCAGAGAGACAATTCTTCGTTGGCCGTTACCAGCATATTTCACACCCAATTAATTAAATGTAAAACCGTATAAAATTATCTGTACTACGAAGTACAGTATCTTTGCAGTAACTCCAGAAGTGTGTCATATCTGCATACATATCACATTCTTTATCCCACCAAATCAGCAACCGATGTAGACAAATGTATCAGCCATCTCGTATTTAGTTCAGTTCACTGTTCAGAGTGGATCGTAAAATAAAATAAAATCTCTGTCTTATAATATTTAAAAGAGAGCTTTTCGTGGAGTATAAACCATTTATAGTGCATATGTAAGTGTAAAACTATGCAATCACAAAAACCTTGTTATATTGTAGGACACAAATGTAAAACTTGCAAAGAAGTCAATGCACGCGTCTGACGATGGACTCATGCCCGAAACGGTACAATAAAATTATTTCAAGAAAACTTGTGGCTGCTTGCAGTATTTCGTACAGCGTAATAATACGAATATCTCTATCAATAAGGCAAAATGAATCGCTTTGCGAGTAATCGAACATATAACATGAAAAATTGGCTCTTATGACAAAACAACAGGACATGTAACACATTTTAACTATCTTGCAAGCCAAATAAATTTTCTAGACGATTAAAATGTATGCAAAAAGACCTGTATTATTTAAATATGTATCTGGCATTGTAAACAGAATTTTGAAAAAATTGGGTAAGAAAAATTATATTGTATAAAACTATGACAGTTCATGTACTTCTCTGCAGCAGTGGAACCTTGATCCTTGCTAAAGGACAAAGAAGTAAGATTCAAGCGTCTTAAATGAGCTTACTACGATATGTGAAACGGTGTACAAAATCAGACATAATAACAGATACAGGTATTACAAACGAGTTAATACTTGAACCAATGACAGATATAACAGATGAATACAGAGACAGATAGAAGAACCGTGTGGAAATAATGCTAGAGCGGTATGTCAGCTGCTCGCCATGAAACGTGTTCCACATGGAGAAAGAAAATACAAGAAGAGAGGGCATGAATAAAATTGACCCATAAAGAAGGAACAGGCGTCACGTCTGGCCTCTGAAAGTGATGAAAGCTGAGCTTTGTCTCCGCAGCCACAGCCGCCTCTTTTCGGCAGTCGTCTTTATCTCCACGCATCAGAAACACGTCATCTCACTGATAGGGGTGTTCTCCGTCGTCCCCCCACTTTCTGTCTTGCCTTCGAAAATGTTTTGTAGGAAAATATCATGGGAAATTAAGTGGCCAGTGAGTTTTGCTTTACGCTGGCCTATAATTTTCAGTTCTTCCTTCTCTCCTGTTTCTTGTAGAACCATCTCATTCAGTCCAGAACCACATTTCCGCAGCTTCAAGGTGAGCTTTCTCCTGCTTTGCTTACGACCAGGCTTCAGACTTCTCTGGCAGAACACTCCACACAAAAGTCTTCAAAAATCTTTTCTCAGTGTGGAAGCTAGTACGTTTGTTCAGTGAAATAGCTTATTTTGGAATTCGCTCTTGGGCAGTGCTAATCATCTCTTAATTTCCGTAGGACACATTTTGTTTTTCTTCACAGTGCCGCCGGCCGCGGTGGTCTCGCGGTTCTAGGCGCGCAGTCCGGAACCGTGGGACTGCTACGGTCGCAGGTTCGAATCCTGCCTCGGGCATTGATGTGTGTGATGTCCTTAGGTTAGTTAGGTTTTAGTAGTTCTAAGTTCTAGGGGACTGATAACCACAGCAGTTGAGTCCCATAGTGCTCAGAGCCATTTTTTTTTCACAGTGCTACCGAAATAGCAAAATTCGGTTATTTCCTCTAGTTGCTCACTGCTTACTAATTTTGTTTCGCTGTTGCCTCGTCGATGAACATACTGAATAAGTGAGGTGATAGAGGATCTCCCTGTCGTATTCCACTTCTGATTTATGTTTTTTTTCTTCCAACCATTCACACGCAGTTAACATTTGTATGTACTCAAAATTAATCGCTTTTCCTTCCAGCGAAGCCTTACTTTGCGAATTACTTTAAATAATAACAACTTCCAGTCATCCATATCTGATACTTCTTCTAGCTCAAAAACGCTGTTTATTTCTGTAATTCTAATCTTCATACAAAATCTGGCGTAATGATAATATTGCTTTTACTGTTCCTTTCTCTGATCTGAAGCCACATTGACAACTGGCTAAGTTCGAATCTATTTTCTTTTTCGTCCTCTCAATGTTTTTATGCATGTGACAGAAGTGCAGTCCTTTGCATTTGTCCTTAGGTAATAGCTCTTTTTTTTTTTTTAAGTCGGCTGTTATTATACCCTCTTCATAACATTTAGATACCATAGTAAATAACTTACTTTGGACGTAGTCACAACTATTCTGTAAGAACTCTGGTGGGATGTCATCTATACACATTGTTTTATTTGATTTTAATCTGTTTGGTGCAAGGAAGAGCTCTTCTTTCTTATCTATGATCCCTTATTGTTTTCATGAATTAATTTTTCATCTTCAGTAGACTCAAGTAAACTTCCAGTTTCAGAAACACTGTACGATACTCTTTCCATTTGCCACTTACATCTTCTATGACAAATATCAGTTTCCCGTTTTAATCTCTCACTGTATTATTCTTGGTGCTATGCCTTTGTTGCAATAATTTAATCTTTGAGCAAGCTTTATCCTGTTTTCCACCTTTAAAATCATCTATTTCTTTGTTAATTTTTCATAGCGACTTTTCTTTCTTTAAACAGCACATTGATGTTATCTTGTTTTTTACTGCATTATACTGATCAAGGCTTTTCTATTTTTAGGCTATTCCTTTTGTCAGTTGAGCTGCAGTATTTTTTGGATCATTCAAGACTTGTAGGTTCTAAATTCATTATTCCTAATACGTCTGTCGATACACTTGTTATATTCGTCTTGATAATATCCCAGCTGCCTTCTTCCTGTGTGTTTCCATTGTTACATGCTTCAATTCCTACACAGCCTCTACATTCTTCAACTTATACACTGCCCATTCCTTTGGATATTTCAGCTGGTGCTTCTTAAATCTGATACTGCACTTTGCTGAAACAAGTGTATGGTCACAATCTGTATTAGCACCATGATAACTGTGACTGCATGTCACTTGATTCCTTGACCTCTGCTTTACTATTATATAATCAGTCATATATTTCCCGCTATCGCCAGGTGTCTTCCACACGTAGTGGTTTCTCTTTGGCGCTTCATAACGTGATGTTATTAACAAATTTCTAATAATTTCTCACCTCTTGAATTCATAATTCCCAGTGCGAACTTACTAGTACAATTGTGGTTCTCTTGTATATCTATCGATGCATTACAGTCTCCCACGAGAATAACATTTTCTTTTATGTTTATGTATTTCGTTTATAATTTTCATTACTTTTTCAATAGTGTCTTAAATGCGTTTTGTTCCTTCGTCGCTGTTACTGTCGTTCGTAAATGCGCTTATATTACTGTTAAGTCAACTAGGCTAGCTTTTAAGTTTATCATTAATATCCTATCACTTACATGATAAGCGCCGATTACATTATGCATGCATTTCTTTGTTAATACAATAGCTACTATATTCTTCCCTAATGTTGGTTTCCACTACGAGATATTCTCAAATCACCTAATGAGTCACCATTTCCATCCATCTTGTTTCACGTAGTCCTAAAATATCCTGTTGACACTTCGTCACAACCTTTCTGACTTTATCCAGTTTTCCAGGATTTAACAGTGTCCGCACATTCCATGTGATAATGTTAAATTATCTTCTTCTTCTCCTTCTCTGTGGGGACTACGTTGAAAGACGACCTGAGCAGCCACACCTGTCCTCCAGCCGTATCTTGGGATCCGAAACCCACGGTCAGTAAGGATGCATACACATGGGATATCCAGATGGACCTTTAATGTAGTTATTTCCCGTTGCATTCCACATCTACATGCCGTTGGCCTGGGTGGCTCATCCATCTCCAGGGATAGTCAATTAATGAAAGGAAAAACCGAAACTACACGTCCTACTGGTGGGGACAGGCAACGTTTCAGGCGGCTAAGGCAGTTGAGGGACCGAATGTCTCTCAGAATAAGGAGTTGCAACGGTCTCTTTCGAGAGCAGATGAATGGATGGAGATACCCCCCTGCCCTTTAGATATGTGTTTTAGATGACAGCTAGCAAATCTTTCAGAGGGTTAAAGCTCTAAGGTATTTCCAGGGCACTCAGGTACCTCCTTTTCATTTCTCTTCAAGAAATACAAAACCATTTTCGCACTGTGGTAACGAGCACAGGTATACATAGAAATACCTATGTTACAGGTATATCTTTGCCACTTGTTTATTTTCCGACACTTCTTTGTAAAATTTCTGTCATAATATTCCTTAGCTAACATGCAGTCATAGCATGTTACTGCACATCACACAATAATCGACGCATGATATTTGACGGATAGAATACACAGTTAGCCATGAAGGCACTCTCTCTTTTCATATTCTAATTGGTCTTCCATGCGACCAAGCAAATTGGTGGTAATACGTCCGTGTTATGGGGGCGTTAAGCTCAGCGGCCCCCATTGTGTAGGAGTAGTGGGCTATGTGCTGTTATCGGGAATAGCCCTCTTTCTTGCTCTCGTACATAGCAACACAGACCCAACACTACACTGCACAAACACTCATCAAGCGTCAGTTCTAGTGTCCGATTCCGCTCGTTGCCTTTGACGAGTGACGTCATACCTATGGCAGAGAGGTTACATAGAGACAATCTTTGAAAGCAACTGATCATATTCGTAAACAAGAATGTAGCATACGATAAAATTACAACCACTGTGATTATTTACTTAGCCACAAATTATGTAGACAATAATTAAAAGCAACGAAAATAAATAAGAATAGAAAAAGAGAACTAAACATGTCTAAAATTAATTATTATTGTAATTTGTACGAGTAATAAAAAGCACAGATAACTTTTAAGTCCATTAGAGTATAGCTCTTGATGAAGTCACAGTACAGTGAAATATTGTCAACTTGTAATACGACTCGTTTAATTATTATTAAATCTAACGGGACTAGTACACAATTATCGAAAATTCACAAAAAGTAGAGTCTCAAAAATACTGGAATCGGTAAGTAGAACTGGCCTATAAAGGTTAATTCTGGTTACCGATTCCAGCCTTTCCTCGGTTCGTTATGTAGTTCGTGTTAACAAGAAGTGTGTGCACTAAAGTGTTACAGGATTTCTACATACGGTATTACTCTCTTCACTGCTATGAAAAAGCCGGCCGGGTTGGCCGAGCGGTTCTAGGCGCTACAGTCTGGAACCGAGCAACCGCTACGGTCGCAGGTTCGAATGCTGCCTCGGGCATGGGTGCGTGTAATGTCCTTAGGTTAGTTAGGTTTAAGTAGTTCTAAGTTCTAGGGGACTGATGACCACAGCAGTTTAGTCCCATAGTGCTCAGAGCCATTTGAACCATTTTTTTTTTTTTGCTATGGAAAAGAGAAAAAATTGGAAGCTGTAACTAGAATATTTGTTACTTTCTCGGAGTAGTTCTGAGATCAATAAGAAATATAGAAATCCATCCGCAATTATGAATCATCGAATAGTTGAAATCGGCAATTAGACTTGACCTATATAGGCCAATTCTAGCTACCGATTCCAACCATTTGATATTCATTAATTAGATAGTTTTTTTCAGCAGGTGTGTGCACTAAAATGTAGACTAATAGGATTTCTGCACTTTTAATTGCTATCTGAACTACTGCAAAAAAGTTACTAATACTGGAATCGGTAACTAGAATTGACCAATATAGAAGGTCAGTTCTAGTTACCGATTCCAGTTTTTGTTATACACCGCAGTAGGCTTAGAGAGCAATTACAAATGTAGAAATGCTATTACATTTCACTGCATAAACTCCTGCAAAAATTGTTTACGTATGAATCATGGAGTGGTTGGTAACTGAATTTATCAAAAAAATGGTTCAAATGGTTCAAATGGCTCTGAGCACTATGGTGCTGTGGTCATAAGTCCCCTAGAACTTAGAACTACTTAAACCTAACTAACCTAAGGACATCACACACATCCATGCCCGAGGCAGGATTCGAACCTGCGACCGTAGCGGTCGCGCGGTTCCAGACTGAAGCGCGTAGAACCGCTCGGCCACACCGGCCGGCAGTATGTCTTCACCATGCGCTTTGCTGTAAGTCAATTTAAAGGTTCTCTGTGCTTTTCTGCTGGCATAAATTACGAGAATACTTCTTACCAGACATGAAAATTTGTTTTTAATTCTTGTTCTTAATTATTTCCGTTATATTCAATTCGTTTCGATATAATTCACGACTAAGTAAATAACTGCGTGAAATGTGATGGTAATTTTATCGTATGCTACATTCGTTTGTTTACAAGTATGATTCTTTGCTTTCATAAATTGCCTATACGTAGCGTCTTTGCATTAGGTATGACGTCATTACTCAAAGCCAACGAGTGGAATCGGACTCTAGAATTTATCCCTCATCACAGTCATCCACACGACACAGGTACATACTTTTTTTAAATGAACACACCGTCATTTGACTGTGTAGGTGTTTATTTAATGACGACCCAGGTTTTGGCCTTTTATCCCATTTTCAAGTAATTGAGTTTGTCGTTTGAAAATGGCATAAAAGTCCGAAAGCTGGGTCGTAATACAGTCAAATGGCGGTGTGTTCATTTAAGAATTATTGTATGACTGTTGCTCAGCAACATCAAAAGAACGTGATACTTCCTAACAGGTCGGACGAATGCAACTGCGATGCAGGAATCCTTCATCTGCTCCCATACACTTGTTTACTCATTGTGGTACTTCTACTATTCACATTTTAATTAAACTTATGAGCACATGAGGGTTAGTTAATAACATTTAAAAACACAAACTTATATAATCCACTCATCTGCTGGATGATTTGTCGGCTTATAGCACCACTGAAGTGGTCTGAAATTCATCGAATTTGTAATCTTGACTCGTTTTCTGTTTCAAAGCTATCTTTAAATAGATATCAGCAATAAGCTTGCAGCACACTGCTCTACTACTCTGTTGCTTAGCACATTACGCGCGAATATGTAGAAACAGCATCTCAGGAAGATTTTTTTGTTACATTGACTTCCATCAGTATGGTTGCTACAAGGGATTTTGCGTGATGCGAGTTCTGCAAGAGCAAGTCCGCCGCCGTAGTGAATCGGAAATTTAGGAGCCCATTTAACAAGGCTCCACCTGCCAGACGATCCATATACGAGTCGGAATAGCACTTAAAGAAAACAGAAGTCTTTGTCAAGACAAAAGCAGAAGGCGGCGAACAACATGTATGGAACTGTCTGCACGAATGAAGAAAACATTCCCCAGAAGTCTATAAAAGTCAAAGTCTAGTGGCAATTGCAACCCAGGGATTCTAAAGCCATCTGTTTTGGAGAGTGCTAAGAAATAGCCTGCGAATGAGACCGTATCGGATTCAGCTGCTCCAAGCCATTACACATGGCGAGAAACATTGCATTGATAAGCGGTTGCGAACTCACTCTTGCTCAATTTGATCATGCTTAATGCCTTCTTTGTAGATCTAGCAGCCTGTTGCTGGAGATCACTGTAACAAAAGAATTCCTTGAGTTGTTTCCATGCATATAATCAAATAATACTTTGCTTGAACGCAAGTATTTTTTGCAATTACTTGAAAGCGTCAAGAGCATTTTGAATACCCTTGCAATATCAGGTATCAGTAAGGTCTCCGATTTTCTTGTAGCCTCACGTATCATAGTAAGTTCAGCTTGTGGACAGCAGTTTGCAGTTTATTGTTGTCAGCGAACGAACAAATGTTTAATATACACGTATACCAAGAAGTGCGGACGACCTACTACACCCTGATGTATATAGATTTTATAAGATATTTGAACCTGTTTTGATCAATTATACGTATTTCTAGAACGGTAACTAATGACAGAGATGCCATATACTAATTAATGGGATGCCCAAAAGGCGCAGTTCCCTTAGTCTGAAGTTATAAGAATGAAAGATTCACTTCAGTTAACGTAACCTAGTATTCATCAACAAATGATGGAGATTCATTATGAAATTTACAGGTCGAATAAACATCGTTCATTGCTGATCATTCATCCACGGAACAGTAGCTTTAATACGTAAGAATCTTACTTCCTCTGTATTTTCTTTAGTGGTACTGTTTCCATATTTTCCGAATATTTTAAAATTTTAATGTTATGTTCGATGTTACGATTATTTATTAAAATCTGATCCACACAGTATTGATGATCCACACTAATATTTAATTTGTAATTCACTGCGAACCGTATTTAGGCCATCCTCAGGCAACTTAAGACTGACAAGATAGCCCACAGAACATCAGCGGAATAGATGTGCATAGATCACTTTTCCAAAGACATGTGACTTTTATGATTACATATCCGTAAAAAACATAAAAGACTGATGAAATACACAAAAAAGTTACGAACAAATAAACTGTACATACTGTTCCAAGATTAAAAGTATGAGAATGTGCGGACCAGACTAGTGCACAATTGAGTACTGGCGCAGACTGCTACCTTACATGGACAAAATAATGTTGTTGAATGTGATGAATAGGCAGAAAGTAGAGAGGGCAGAGGAGAGGAAGAGTCAATGGAATGTGGGCGTAGAATTGCTAGAACTGCTATAATGTTTGCAACAAGTATATTACCCTACAATGAGAAAATAATAAACGAACTATTACTCAGTAGGTATTTTATCTAGTCAACGTAGCAGTCTGCGCCAATGCTCATTTGTGTACTGTTTTTGACTGGATACTCTTATAGTTTTAATCTTCGAATATAATATGAAATTCATTTGTTCATAGGTTTTTTTGTTTATTTCATTATGCTTGTGCCTTTTTTATGTTTAGTCTTGTCTGCCTAGAAAGGCGAATGCCAGTTCATAATGAACTATAAAATAAGTATTATTGTGGGACATTAATACTGTTTATTTCATTTTTTGATATCTCTATATTCCCTCAAGCACCGACGAAATATTCCATAGATGTTACTGGCTATTTTTGTGACTACTCTTTGAACAAATATCTCACCTAACTTCGAAATATTCAATTGCGTGATACTGCAACACAACTGCCTCGTAATGGGATTAAATACTTAAATATTTTTTCAGTACACTATGTGAAACAGGTGTAGTGCTTATACGGATGTATAAAATTACACAAATATAATAACTTTTTACGGAATGGACATCATGGAAAAAAGCTCACATAGCTTCGTTCATCTGTTTCACATTTTTCGAAATGTTTTTAGAGCAAATATATCTTAACAGTGACACATTTGTTAAGTCCTTTAGACTAATGTTATAATCAGCAATTATAAATACCTCTTGGCTGAAACAGAACTTGAGTTGAAAAATTTGGTCACGTTCGTACGGTGATGAAAGCAGCGACCCAGTGAGCGGAGGAATAAAAACAATGTAACGTTCTCAAAATTGCACTCCCTTATATCATACCCACTGTGATAACTGCCTACTCTTCATGTTTCGACGAGTAATTACAGAAAGAAAAATTATGTTGCTCAGTGTACTTAAGCACAGAACATAATTTCTCCATCACTGGACATAAAAAAAAGAACAAGCCTTCAGTATAAATCTACTTGTAAACGTCATAGAATTTATTATAGATTAATGCTGTGCGCTAGATCAATGTATGTAATGTTGACTGAGTACATTTCTGCTATACAGTTCTTAAATTCTTCCATTACTTACATATTTCTTTGTATTTTGCAGATATCCCATGGCCTTAGAACTTGTCGCATCGGGGAAAACAAATGTCAAAGGTCTGATTACACATAACTTCAGCATGAAGGACACCTTGAAAGCCTTCTCAACTGCCGTTTCTGGGGAAGGAAATCCTATCAAAATCATGATTCATTGCAACAAAGATTAGAACAAAACCTCAGCATTCAAAGTCTACAATCTAATTTTAAGGAAAACGTAATATTACTTACGAACATTAAACATTATGAGTTACTGACCTTAAGAGTTCGACATGTACTGCATCGTCATTTGTGATTACAGTTTTTGATTCCATGAATATCGTGTCGTGCAGTTGAAGATGTTTTCTGATTACTTACAATTTGCAGTGTTACTTCCCTAATGCGGGGTAACATCTAATGGAACAAACGCCGCTGAATCCAAGAGGATTTTAAAGGATAAGCTAGCCTTAATGTCCCATTAAATGATGTAATGTTCTACGTTCGCAGATACCAGCTTCTGTATCCATATTAGACAGATGCATGTACTGGATACAGAACACTGGGTTTGTGAATGACCGATGATGCGTCATTTGACAGAAATATGTAACGCCGTTGTACGTTGATTATCTCACTCTCCTGTGTGGTTCATGACATACTGAGAAACGGAAGCTTGCAACGTATTTTTTTGTGGTGTTCCATTATAATATCAACAGATTCAGATTAGCTAATTCCAAATGAAATAAAGTATTTGTTACAAATAAAAAGCGGCTTGATGCAAGAACAACTTCTTTGGCGATTGAAATAAACACTTCTGACAATAGTTTGAAGTTGTCTGTCGAGACAATCAGCTGAGTTTCTCTGTTAAATCAAATATCAGACAAAACGGGGATATTAATCACACAAGAATTTGAAATTTACAGCATCAATGATAAAATAACCTATTCCAGGAGAAAACAGCAAGAACAGGCAAACAGGACGGTAAAAGAGTACCAAAAATAGTTTGTCAGAACATGCCAACTGGTGAAAGAGGGTTCCAAATCGCGTACACAAGGTTCACAACAGTCACAGAGACGGATCTTCTAACGCTTAGACCACACGATCAGACAAAAGAACGCTCTAATTTTAGTAGTGTTCCATATTTAGGTGCACTATCCGAAAAAAATAGGCACGAGACCTAACAAACATCGTTCCAGCATATTTTACTTCCTCCGATCTAGGTAGAAAACTCAAACGTAAGGAAAAAAAACTGTGATAAATGGGTGTAATGATCTGGGTGTATACTGCATTGTATGCAATTATTGTGTGTGTAAGACAAACGGATGGTAGTTTCGCAACAGATTTTAAGGACACCGCAGCTTAAATAGCTCCCAATCTGCATTAACGACGCACTCAAGAGAAGCGGGGCACAGCGTCACAAGCCCTTCAGAAAAGTTAACAATACTTCGTAAAAAAGAGAAACAGCCGTATTGTGAATATATTAAAGGAAACAGAAATTTTTAGATGTAAAAAGGAAAATGCACAGTTCCCTTTGAATAATCAGAATTAAAGCAATATAACATTCCAGCTAATTGTCGTTGTTTATATAATAAGTGTTAATATATAATAATATTCTGTATTAAACTGACTTGTAAAGGGAGAGCACTCCTAGTCATGACTACATGGCGTCACACCGCTCACAAGATAGTTTCCGTCCTGCCAGTCTGTTAGTCCGTCTTAGTCGCTTCTACTATTCCCAGAACAGGATTACCATGCCGTCACACAGGTAAGAAAGTACCACCATATATCGTTCCACATAGAAATTTGCTTTGTGCCCTGACAACTCACATTATTACTGGCTATTTTATAGCTTTTTTAAAAATTGTTTTAGCGTCTTCTCAGTATAAAATATTTTTTTCTTCGTGTAGATGCAGTCAAATTGTAAAACAAAGGTCCTTAACTACATGATCCACCTACTAGCAATTTTAACGAAATTAATGTATCACGAGATTGCCACCCTTCGTTCGCCAATGTAATGTAGGTAATATTCACTGAATAATATATCTTGACTAGGAGCGATGGATACATATATGATCTTTTAACAATGTATGTATTACCTATTTTAATTTTAATACTAAACCAAGTTGAGACATTGTATATTGTTCTTTAACATGTAGGCCGGCCGCTGTGACCGAGCGGTTCTAGGCGCTTCAGTCTGGAACCTCGCGAACGTTACGGTCGCAGGTTCGAATCCTGCCTCGGGCATGGATGTGTGTGATGTCCTTAGGTTAGTTAGGTTTAAGTAGTTCTCAGTTCTAGAATACTGCTGATCTCTGATGTTAAGTCCCATAGTGCTCAGAGCCATTTGAACCATTTTAACACCTAGGTTTCACCTGATTTGGTTTTAGGCCGGTTGTGCAGCAATAAGCTGTCAGCGGAATTCTTCTTAACATGCCGTTCAACAGCTGCGGATGCCCAGAGTATAATTTTTGAAACAGTAAGTACCTGAAGTATTTTCTTCTCTAGCAAACACTGGAGGTCTGATACAGCCGTCAGTCAAACAGCATGGATCGAGAATTGCAAATGCGCAAACAGAACAGTGATGTTTGATCAGATTCTTGTACAAATTCCTTCTCACAAGACTACTTTAAATCTCAAATTCATAACTTAGTTACTTAATTACAGCAATGGTGCAAGTTGACATCGACAAACAAAAAAATAGACGTGTAGAACTACCAGCTACTAAGTCCCTCATAAGCCTGTCGTCCTTGGCTATCTAAGTCTGAAGGACTCTGCACTTTGTACTAACTAAAAGAAAGCATAAAAAAGTTTGTCTAATATCACAAATATATCTTATTTTGATAGTTATAATGGGACTTAAGAACAAAATACATTCTTACTGCTTTCACACTTGAGAGTCAACCAATTTTCGGTTAGTAAGTTATAAGTGCTCTACTGACGAATCTGTTTCACGGCTACCAAACTTTCTTGACGTCAAGCAGTATGTATACATCGTTGCCAGAAATTTTTTCTTCTCTGACGTTAGTGATCGAATTTTGCAATACCAGAGTACATGCTCGAATTTTCCTGCTCAGCAATTCTTTGTCCTCTACATCTACATCTACATTTATACTCCGCGGGTCACCTTACGGTGTGTGGCGGATGTTACTTCTGTGTTCATGTTCTATTTACGAATGCTGATAACCTCGACGCCGAGCGTCCGTAACCCTACTTCTCTATTAATGAACTGCGCTTGACAAGGATAGCTGTTGATAACGCTCCGTGTGACATCCAATTTCTTTTGTTAACCCTCCTGGCCAGGTTTGTAAAGCCCTCAATGCTACTTCCATGGAGGCCGAGTTGCCACTTTTGTTATGGTGGGCCGAGGTTGTGAGATCGCGAAACGGCTTCTGTTGCAGTACACTGCTATGACGATTTCTCCCTGCAACTGTTACACAGCTATACCCCAGGGTAAACTATCAGGATAGGAGAACGAAGGTTCTACAACACTTCAACAACTTAGTAACAAAGTCACACAAATGAATTAAGGTTTACTTATCTTTGAGAGTTGTCGAATAAGGAAATCTGCAACACTGCGTGTAATATAACACAAAAAGGGCTCTCAAAGGTAAGTGCAAAGAATTATAGGTAAACTTCACAGAACATCGCAAATGTAATTTACAACAACTATCTGTTCACTTTTTAAGAGTTCACTAAACAACGTTCCCTGTCTAAGTCAGCCCTGGACGATGATCTGTAACCGAGTGGCCGAGAGTTGCTCCTCTATCTTCTGAGTAGGCTTCTATCCTTTGTCATCCGGTCATTGGCAGATTGTACTCGGCCGGCAATTGACCGAGACGAAGTCGATACACTATGTGATCAAAAGTATCCGAACACCTAGCTAAAAATGACCTACAAGTTCGTGGTGCCCTCCATCGGTAATGCTGGAATTCAATATGGAGTTGGCCTTTATGACAGCTTCCACTCTCGCAGGCATACGTTCAATCAGGTGCTGGAAGGTTTCTTGGGGAATGGCAGCCCATTCTTCACGGAGTGCTACACTGAGGAGAGGTATCGATGTCAGTCGGTGAGGCCTGGCACTAAGTCGGCGTTGCAAAACCACCTAAAGGTGCTCTGTAGGATTTAGGTCAGGACTCTGTGCAGAACAGACCATTACAGGGATGTTATTGTCGCGTGACCACTCCGCCCCTGGTCGTGCATTATGAACAGGTGCTCGATCGTGTTGAAAGATGCAATGGCCACCCCGAATTGCCCTTCAACAGTGGGAAGCAAGAAAGAGCTAAAAACATCAGTGTAGGCCTGTGCTGTGATAGTGCCACGCAAAACAACAAGGGGTGCAAACCCCCTCCATGGAAAACACAACCACACCATAACACCATCGCCTCCGAATTTTACTGTTGGCACTACACACGCTGGCAGATCACGTTCACTGGGCATTCAAAAGACACACACACCCTGCCATCGGATCGCTACATTGTGTACCGTGATTCGTCACTCCACACAACGTTTTTCCACTGTTCGATTGTCCAATGTTTACGCTCCTTACACCAAGCGAGGCCTCGTTTGGTATTTACCGGCGTGATGTGTGGCTTATGAGCAGCCACTCGACCATGAAATGCGCCTAACTGTCATAGTAGTTGCAGTGGATCCTGATGCAGTTTGGAATTCCTGTGTATTGGTCTGGATAGATGTCTGCCTATTACACATTACGACCCTCTTCAACTGTCGGCGGTCTCTGTCAGTCAACAGACGATGTCATCCCCGAATTGCTCTTCAAAAGTGGGAAGCAAGAAGGTCCTTAAAACATCAATGTAGTCCTGTGCTGTGATAGTGCTACGCAAAACAACAAGGGGTGCCTCCAAGAAAAACACGACCACGCCATAATACCACCGCCTCCTAATTTTACTGTTGGCACTATACAAGCTGGCAGATGACGTTCACCGGGCATTCGCCATACCTACACCCTGCCATCGGATCTCCACATTGTGTACCGTGATTCGTCACTCCACACAACGTTCTTCCACTGTTCAATCGTCCAATGTTTACGCTCCTTACACCAAGTGAGGCGTCTTTTGGCTTATGACCAGCCGCTGGACCATGAAATCCAAGTTTTCTCACCTCCCGCCTAACTGTCATAGTAATTGCAGTGGATTCTGATGCAGTTTGGGATTCCTGTGTGATGGTCTGGATAGATGTCTACCTATTACACACTACGACCCTCTAAAACCGTCGGCGGTCTCTGTCAATCAACAGACAAGGTCGGCCTGTACGCTTTTGTGCTGTATGTGTCCCTTCACGTTTCCACTTCACTATCACTTTGGAAACAGTTGACCTAGGGATGTTCAGACGTGTGGAAATCTCGCGTACAGACATATGACACAAGTGACACCCGATCACCTGACCACGTTTGAAGTCCATGAGTTGCGCGGAGCATCCCATTATGCATTCTCACGATGTCTAATGACTACTGAGGTCGCTGGTATGGAGTATGTGGCAGTAGGTGACAGCAATAATATTCTCTCGTGATAATTTCGCAAGACATATTTGTGTGTGTAAGGGGGGGGGGGGGGACCGAAGTAATATGTATCCCGACCCTTCTTCTCCCTGAATTTCTTGAAGCGTCTGGCACTGGAGTGTGGTGAGCTTCCACGTAGCGCACTCGCGCCGACTTAACGACCCCGTGACGAATCGTGCCGCTCTTCTACGTCTACATGACAACTCTGCAGTTCACACTTTGGTGCCTGGCGGAGGGTTCTTGGAACCACTTTCACACTATTTCTCTACCGTTCCACGCTCGATATGTAGATGGGTGCCATGTTTGAAGGAGAACGTTGGGTCCTGAAATTACGTGAAAAGATCTCGCCACAACAAAGCACACCTTTGTTTTAATGACTGCCCCAACCCAATTCGCGTACCATATCCGTGACATTCTCTCCCCTATTGCGTGATAAGACAAAACGAGCTGCCCTTCTTTGAACTTTTTCGATGTCCTCTCTCAGTCCAATCCAGTAAGGAACCCGTAGTGCACAGTAATACTACAGCAGAGTACGGACAAGCATAGTGTAGCTAGTTTCTTTAGTAGACCCGTTGCATCTTCCAAGTTTTTAATATGCCTTCCTCACAACATTATCTATGTCATAGTTTCAGTTTTAGTTGTTCGCAATTGTAATTGCTAGGTATTTAATTGAATTGACAGCCGTTAGATTTGTGTGATGTATTACGTAATCTAACTTTAAAGGATTCCATTTATTAGTCATGTGGATGACCGCACACTATTCCTCATTTACAGTCAATTTTCATTTTTCGCACCAGACAAATATCTTATCTAAACTATTTTGGTATTTGGTTTTGATAATTTAATGACTTTACAAGATGGGAAATGACAGCATCATCTGCAGGCAGTCTAAGATGGCTACTCAGATTGTCTCCTAAATCGTTTATGTAGAGTAGAATCTCTAAGAGTCAGATATTACTTCTGTTTTCCTCAGTTACTTCCCGTCAATTACAGCGAACCGTGATCTTTCCGTTAGGAAATCACGAATCCAGTCTCACAACCGAGAGAGTAGTCCGCAGGCACGTAACTTGATTAGAAGTCGTTTGCGAGAAAATGTGTCGAAAGCCTTCCGGAAATTTGGAAATATGAAATCAATATGAGACCCCTTGTCATTGCACTCATTACTTCCTGAGAATAAAGAGCTATTGGTGTTCAAACTTCTCTCCCTCTTCTGTTAATTCTAAATGCTAATGATTCCTCGCTGATTAACCATACTCAAGAATCGGTGGAACAAGTGTCCTGTAAACCGTGTATTTCGTGGGTCAATTACGTTTCCTCAACATTCTGCCTCTAAATCTCAGTTTGGCACTGTTTTTCCTACAATTCTTTTTATGTGGACATTGCAGTTTAGGTCGCTCCCGATGGTTACTTGCAGGTATTTTAGGGTAGTTACTATTTCTAGTGTTTGCCGGCACGGTAGCTCAGCGTGTTCCGTCAGAGGTTTAGCCGCCCTCTGCAATAAAAAACTGAGTTAATGGAACGACGATAAACTTGAACAAGCGTCATGAGCGCTCGTCACGAACAATCACAAGCAAAATGAGATTAACAAAAAAAAAAGTGTTTTGTCGCCAATAGTGCAGTCTGACAGTCTCTTCACCTACTATTCTCAATACGTTTCATTTATTCACTTTGAGAGCCAAATGGCAGTCCCTGCACAAATAGTCGATACTCTGAAGGTCTTCCTGCGTTTCATTAGTGTATCGTCCGCAGCAGCAGTATAGCAGCTGAAGAGAAGCCTAGCAGCCTGACTGCGGACTCCTGAGACTCTCGTCACGGCTTCTGTCTGCACAGGTAAGTTTTTAAGGTGCTCAACAAATGTGGGTCCATGGCACAGAGAGTTCTGCCGAACTGAGGCGTCTTAGAAGGATACTTTGCCGTTTTATTCACGAGTGTGTTAAAGTCACAACCCCCTCTAATCAAGCCACAGGATGACGCGAAAAAGGAGGGATGAAAAAGCATAAGCACCCTTTGCTACTTCTTATGTTCAAATTTCGTAGAATGGTGTTGAACGGTCGCTAGTGGTTTCAAACTGTACACGAGAGCAAAAACTGTGGTCGCGCTACACTCACAGCCCCACACTATCCTTAGAGAACAATTGAAACGTACGAGGACATCAGCAGTTTCAAAGGTTGTGTCAAAAGTTGTTAAAGGCGTCTTCCCTTTGCTCAAGGCTCTGCGAACTGTCGTTTTCGACCGCGAGAATCAACGCCCCAAGGAAAGAGGTGGTTTCATTGAGGTCCTTTATGCAACCCACTGATACCTTTTCGTGGTGATTCTGAGCAGCGGTGTATGGAATATTTTCCTCGGCCACTAATAAGAAAAAAAGCATGATATCAACGCTCTTCGTCGCTGTGCTAACCTCCATTGCAGAGGCGTCCGAAGAAGGGGTGAAATGTGGGTAAAAGAGGCTGTGGCGACTTTGCCATCGTGTGATACGTTCACGGTACCATTGGGCAGAATTGTGGCGAATTTTGGTACCAATGTCACGTCATTAACCACCTTTACGGGTCGAATGAACTTCTGAGCTGTGGCCTTTTCTTCGCTTGTGTCGACACCTTGCTGTTCGAAGCGTCGTCGAGGCCGAGGGTGACGTCACAGGGTGCCACGCTTTTGCACCAATACAGAGGGAGGTTGTACGCACCTTTGAGCCAAGTTTCAGGTTTACATGACGCAATCGTTGGTAATTACAGGATTTCGAGGAAGTGATCCTTTCGTTCTATCGCGCAGTGTCTAAGCTCGAAGTAATATTCAGCAAGACATTCAGCGCAGTCTTACACCAATCCCTTTCTCAGGCACCAGTTTTCATTGCGTGACTGCCCCATTCTATAGATGTCAAGTGGAAGTGCCTCCCTATTACAATAGCATGATCAGGAAACGTACTCGTGATATTATTCCAATCGTTTTGGCATTATTATCTTTATTATCCGATATTACACTAGTCATCATAGTACTATGGTCACGTTAACACAATCTACAAAACAGCTAATCAAGTTCCCGACGATGTGAGACCAGTTTCACCTTTACGTCTCTTAAATACAGCAAACAAAGGTGATGTTTCTAATCAAGGAAAGACTTCTATAATGCTATGCAAATTGTAAAATCTATTTATATTCAAAACGACGTTGTCCGTGTTGATGTGTAGCTACAGAGGAAAGAAACTAAGCTGAGGCGCCCTGCTAATCCCGCAGCACAGGACAGATAGTATAAATTGTGGAAAAGGGCCAAAATAAGGGGCTCTCAGTTACACTCGAACATACAACTTTATTATTTGATCAAGGATTACATGAGACCCCCCCCCCCCCCCAAAAAAAAAAATTTTTTTTAAACACACAGCTTTAATCTTTGGGATTTAATTACCGCCTGAAAGCTACTCTCCTGGAAATTGAAATAAGAACACCGTGAATTCATTGTCCCAGGAAGGGGAAACTTTATTGACACATTCCTGGGGTCAGATACATCACATGATCACACTGACAGAACCACAGGCACATAGACACAGGCAACAGAGCATGCACAATGTCGGCACTAGTACAGTGTATATCCACCTTTCGCAGCAATGCAGGCTGCTATTCTCCCATGGAGACGATCGTAGAGATGCTGGATGTAGTCCTGTGGAACGGCTTGCCATGCCATTTCCACCTGGCGCCTCAGTTGGACCAGCGTTCGTGCTGGACGTGCAGACCGCGTGAGATGACGTTTCATCCAGTCCCAAACATGCTCAATAGGGGACAGATCCGGAGATCTTGCTGGCCAGGGTAGTTGACTTACACCTTCTAGAGCACGTTGGGTGGCACGGGATACATGCGGACGTGCATTGTCCTGTTGGAACTGCAAGTTCCCTTGCCGGTCTACGAATGGTAGAACGATGGGTTCGATGACGGTTTGGATGTACCGTGCACTATTCAGTGTCCCCTCGGCGATCACCAGTGGTGTACGGCCAGTGTAGGAGATCGCTCCCCACACCATGATGCCGGGTGTTGGCCCTGTGTGCCTTGGTCGTATGCAGTCCTGATTGTGGCGCTCACCTGCACGGCGACAAACACGCATACGACCATCATTGGCACCAAGGCAGAAGCGACTCTCATCGCTGAAGACGACACGTCTCCATTCGTCCCTCCATTCACGCCTGTCGCGACACCACTGGAGTCGGGCTGCACGATGTTGGGGCGTGAGCGGAAGACGGCTTAACGGTGTGCGGGACCGTAGCCCAGCTTCATGGAGACGGTTGCGAATGGTCCTCGCCGATACCCCAGGAGCAACAGTGTCCCTAATTTGCTGGGAAGTGGCGGTGCGGTCCCCTACGGCACTGCGTAGGATCCTACGGTCTTGGCGTGCATCCGTGCGTCGCTGCGGTCCGGTCCCAGGTCGACGGGCACGTGCACCTTCCGCCGACCACTGGCGACAACATCGATGTACTGTGGAAACCTCACGCCCCACGTGTTGAGCAATTCGGCGGTACGTCCACCCGGCCTCCAGCATGCCCACTATACGCCCTCGCTCAAAGTCCGTCAACTGCACATACGGTTCACGTCCACGCTGTCGCGGCATGCTACCAGTGTTAAAGACTGCGATGGAGCTCCGTGTGCCACGGCAAACTGGCTGACACTGACGGCGGCGGTGCACAAATGCTGCGCAGCTAGCGCCATTCGACGGCCAACACCGCGGTTCCTGGTGTGTCCGCTGTGCCGTGCGTGTGATCATTGCTTGTGCAGCCCTCTCGCAGTGTCCGGAGCAAGTATGGTGGGTCTGACAAATCGGTGTCAATGTGTTCTTTTTTCCATTTCCAGGAGTGTAGTTTAATTTAAAAACGGCTGAAGGCCAATAACTTAAAGCGCAAGCATAATCAGAAATTTAAAAGGCAAGCCTTGTCTTAAAACAGTTCTTTAGTTAGGCTGAAGTAAACAAGTTAAATTCAGTTCGGCTGAAGGCCTAACACTTGAAACTCCAAAACATTAATTTTTTTAAAATACCAAAGGCCTTACGTGAAACAGTTCTTTTATTTAGGCTGAAGGCCTTAAGAACAAACAAGTGAAACTCAAAATCGTCTGAAGGCAAAAGACTTAAAAATTCAACAACCTTAAAATTTTTAATATGCCAAAGGGCTTACGCGAAACAGTACTTTAAACTAGGATGAAAACCTTAAGAGAAAAATAACTCTAATTTAAAACCAAAATCGGCTAGAAGCCATACAAGTAAAAACAAGAAGTACAAATTTTAAAAAAATAGGGCAGTGCACACAAGGGCGCCCAGATGTTCGAGGGTCGGCCTGTAATTCAAACACTAACGCTCGCTTAGGTGAGACAGGCAGTCGGGCCAACCATTCACGATCCGACAACAACCCAACGGACCGAAAGTCAGCGGACCCACCGACAAGATAACTTCCACTTTACCCCATCAGGGCGCAACCCTGGAGTTCAATGGAACAACGTAGAAGATATTGGCGCCCACAACCAATCATACACGGAGCTGTCAAACTACACACCATGCTGGACAGCAACAACACGATGAGGAAACTTTTTTTTTTTTTTTTTTTTTTTTGTCATCAGTCTACTGACTGGTTAGATGCGGCCCGCCACGAATTCCTTTCCTGTGCTAACCTCTTCATCTCAGAGTAGCACTTGCAACCTACGTCCTCAATTATTTGCTTGACGTATTCCAATCTCTGTCTTCCTCTACAGTTTTTGCCCTCAACAGCTCCCTCTAGTACCATGGAAGTCATTCCCTCATGTCTTAGCAGATGTCCTATCATCCTGTCCCTTCTCGTTATCAGAGGAAACTACTCTGCCTGAAATTTACGTCAACGGCCAGGGCAGGTAACCGGAACGTTAACGGCCACAAGGCAGAAGATCCCCCTGGTGCACTTCAATTCAAATAACCAAATACAGTGAAACTCCACCGGAGGGTGGCTAGAATTTTCCAACTTCACGTTGTTTCTCGCGGGAATATCCCCATAGCCGACAAAGAACTCCAAAGGACACAGTGTGAACAGTCTTGACTTGCTGGTAGGTTAAATCAAAAGTCAACTTTCGTGTCCAGGGTCGGTGAGCCACGGACCTCGTAGCAATGGGAACAGCGCCACACAATCCGACACCCCGTAGAGACCGCCAGCGGGCCCCGGCCAACTATGCCCCGCCGAGAATTCCTCGCTGCTCCACACCACCCGACAGACTCCTCAGAGCCAGTATGCCGACAACATTTAAAATAACTTGTCAATCAAAATCACACTAACTACACACAATTTCACGAACACTTGCACGGAGAACCAGACAATGCTAACGGCAGTGACTGTACAATAACAGGGTCGAATCACGAGTAAGCACACACAGCCAACCCATAAGGGACCGCCAGCCAAATATACGTCTTCCGGCAAGACGACCAACCAAAGTCGTCGCCACTCCAAACATGTGTGTCGGCAACCGTCGGGGGAGTCTTGGCAGTCTGGACCTCACTGCTGCCACGCCCCGACTGAACTTGTGCCGCGTGCCAACACAAACACTGCCAGGACCGAACTAACTCATAACACAGGACGACCGGAAAGTGATAGCAGTCCAGCAAAGATAAAACGGCAGGGCTTATATTGATAAGCGCCTCTGCTGCCGCTCACACGGTAGGCAAGGCGGCAACTCAGTGACACCAGTAATCGAAATTAACATAACGAGGTGGTAGTATGGTGAAAACAGGATGTGAAATGAGATATGGCACGATCACGAGCTACGCATGGTTCATAAGCATTTAGATTTAAATCTGAATGGACAAAACACACCCATGAAACAATCATACCCATGAAACATCTGTTGACAACGAATCCGAAAGCCTCCCCCCCCCCCTCCACACACACAAACACACACTAAAAGAACAAAGTCAGTTCTCAGAAACATTATAGCCATAACTTCGTCATTGGATGAGGTGAAATCGGGTCGCATCCACATTCGTGCTTCAATGGATATAGAAATATGTAGCGCTGTCAAAATGAAAATGATGGGTACATCAATTAGTGTCACATGAAACTGAAAACCGTGGTTTCTTTACTACTACCTGAAAACATTTATATACCACGAAATAAAACACAAATGGATGACGTAGAAAGGTGATTTGTAGCCTGATTTCCACACATTGGCGAAAAAAGTAAAAGCAGTGGTAACGGGGTAAACAACAAGTAACGTTATGTTGGTACTATAATACTCTTACATAAAAATTCTACATGCAACCCAGTGTCGTAGAAATCCATTTGTGTCAACTGCAGACAACTGCCGATTTGTAGCGAGATGGGGAGAATGCGTAGTTAATGTTAATGTTAATGAATCCACAAGTATCTTACATCTGATGATACGAAGTTAATTCATCCAATGCGTCACATATTTATCGATTTGTGATTGATACAGTATTATTATTGCTTAAAAAAAGAAAAAAAACCTGGCTGTTGCATTAGTTAGTTCACTGGTCTCGAATTCTGGCGAACGGCGCTTCAGCTCCCCGTCTATCCATCCAACTTCCCGGTTTCTTTAGTTTTCCTTACTCACTTATGGAAAATGCCACAGTGATTGCTTTGGAAAGGACACGTCGATTTCCTATCCGATGCTTCCCCCAATCCGAGCTGGTTCTCGGTTTCTAATTTTCTAGTGATGTACGCAGCACTAAACCCCGACCTTCCTGCTTCTGAAAAAGTAAAAATTAACATTTTTTGGACATTTCTGAACGTGATTTCAGATACTAAGGAGAAAAGAAGGTAAGTATAAGTTGCTCTACAAAGTTAAAAAAGATGTAGAAACAAACAATGGAAACGAAGAAATAACAGAGGAAGAAAGGAAGTATTTAATACACAAATGACTCTTCCACAAAGAACAAAAATTACAGAATGAAATGATGATTTAACGAAACAAAACGACAAAAATGAGGGAAATGAAACTGTCATACCACTTTTCATTCGAAAGGAAAAGAAGTACGTGATAGTTTACAAATTAGTTTACTAGGTAGCTGGTTCTGAATCTCATACATTATTTCATGTTGTATGTATAAATAAATATTTAAGGTTGTACCAGTCTATTCTGTTTTTTTACTTTTTTAAAGTATTTTATTCACGATTGCACATTTTTCCCTAACACATCACTTTCTGTAATCAAGTAACCTAGTCCTATTTGGTTTCGCTATTTTCCGTCACCATCAACCTTATTTTCTACAACATGATCTGGAGCGGCTGTAGTCCGATGAAAAGCAAAATTATGATGTAGTTGACAACTTGATCAGACGAATGATCTGGATGTATAAATATACGCTGTAAGTCATGTACATTTCAAACACTCCTCTCACACACTTCATAGTCCGTTACGTAAGAGCCTTGTGGAACGCTGTTGTGAGGACGTCGTAAACAGGCCTTCGTGCGGGCGATAATGTGATTACGTACACCTTCGTTACTACGATGTAACACTTCATAAACACGCAACATGTGTTGCTAGTCAGCAATCAATACATTGTAGATCCATCGGATGCAAAATACACAATCTGCGTCCTTTAATACTTAAATATTTTTTCTCTCGTATTTATGCACATATGGGACACACAAGAAACAATTCAGAATATAAAATCAGCCTACTCCCACGGTTCAACTTTGGGTCCATTCCTATTCCGTATATATGTGAAAGACCTTCCACTTTATATTAAAAAAGGCGAATTCGTGCTTTTTGCACACGATAATAGCGTTATAAGAAATTCCATTGCAGAGAAAGCAACAGAAGAAATTATAAATCATCTTCTTCCAAAGAATTATTAAATGGTTCTCAAAAAATAGACTCTTCATAAATTCTGAAAGAACACATCACAATCAGTTTTGTAAAACAACTAATGTCATTCCAGCAACTGACATAGCATAAGCAAGATCCAGTAAACAGGGTAGAATGCTCCAAACTTTTGGGTGTACGTATTGATCAAACATTGAATTGGAAGAAGCATATTACTGAGCCACTCAAAAAGTGAAGTTCAGCTTCTTTTGCTCTTTGTTTAAGTGTTAATCTTGAAAACAAACGAATTTACCTCCTGACATATTTTGCATATATCTGCCAAATCATGTATTATGGAATAATTTCCTGAAGTAACTCACCACTGAAGAAAGAAAGTATTGATTGTAAAAATACGAGTAGTAAGAATAAAACGTGGCGTTCACCTACAGTAGTCATTTAGCTCCATTAAAAACAGCTAGGAATTTTAACTGCGCTGTCACAATACATATATTCCACAATGAAATAGTCATAAATAATCCATTTGAGAAGAATAATAAGGTTCACATCACACTAGAGGCAAAAACTACCTTTATTACCTATTATTAAAGCTATCAATGACTCGGAAGAGGACTCAACCTGTAGTAACGAATAAGTTCGACCATTTGTCCACCAACATAAAATGTATAACAGGTAGCAAAGCAAATTTTAAATCTAACATAAAAGGATTTCTCCTAGGCAACTCTTTCTATTTCATGGACAAATTTCTGTCTAAAAACTGGTAGCCTGTAAAAAATTGTTGTTTAGCACGCCTAAAACAAAAAATTTGTTCATTAATGTTAACATTAATCCCACATTATATTCTGTAAAGTGACTCATTCATTATCATTTCGATAAGACAATAGTTCAAATGGTCTAAGGAACACGTAACTGGCTAAAATAACTAACAGTGCAAATCAGTATGGTTACTCCAAGCACCTATCATGTCAGATCAACCTTGGTCTGTTCGTTTATGAGATCCAGATGGCAGCAGATAGCGGATTACACTTAATTCCGATTTTCTTGACATTCAGGAACCCTTTGGACAATTCTGGCAACGTGAAATAGTAAACGAAACAAGAGCATAGAGAATATTCGAACAGATACGAGTTTGGGTAGAAGACCTGCAGTTGTGCACAATTAGATAATATCGTTAGTAAATTGTTTGGACATTCGAGTGAGTTATAAATCCTGAGAGACTGTTACAAAGTTTGGCAGTAGACAAATAAAACTAATGCAATGTGCTTAAACACATGAAAAAAACGTGATACTGTCTGATTACGCGATTGTCAATCAGTCGCTGGAATCAGTCACAAACGTCAAGTGTCTAATAGTATTTGTGCAGAGCTATTTAAGATGGAGCGACCACATAATTCCAGGCGAGAGAAAGTAGCCAGAAGGTAGGCATACCCCAGACTCAGTGTAGTTTTTAAGGCAGTGTAATTTCTCTCGAAAGACATCACTTTAAAAAATTCCCATTTTGTCGGTTCCACAGGACTGTTCATCAGTCTGGGACCATTATCGAGTTAGAGTAATGGAAGATAATCGATAAGATCAAAGAAGAGCTGAACGACTCGTCAATGTTCGTTTACTCTGTTTGAGAATATCACAGAAATGCTCAACAAATTGTAGTGGTCGAACAAAAAAGATGTGCATCGGGAGGATGTACACATATTTCCAAGAGCCCATGTTACCAAAGTGGTCGAGAAATATATTACTTCCATCAATATAAATCTCAAGTGTAGTTGCATGAGTTGGAATAAAATTATGTGTTCGTTAATGTTAACACTAATCACGTATATATAACCCATAAACTAATTCGTTCCACATCATTTCGTTAAAAGAATCGTCGAATGATCTATGGAACATGTAACTAACTAACTTACGTTAATGAACAGGATGCAAAAATTTGAAAAATTCGGGATTTTACATAGAGGAACCAACAGTATTTCTGTTTAAGTTGCATTTGATAGTTCAATAGGAATGAGGCAAAGGATACAGGTCCCTCCACCACACACCATACACTCACTTGCTGAGTATGGACGCAGAAAAAGACGAAACATACTCGCCTTTGGAAATTTTGGAAATTTATAGTAAGTTCTATTGGCCCAAACTGCTGAGGTCATCGGTCCCTAAGCTTATCCTCTACTTAATCTAACTTTAAATTAACTTACACTAAGGACAACACACACACCCAAGCCCGAGGGAGGACTATTGCAATTTTGGCCATGTGGCCATTTTTAGGTGTTGTCCTGTAGACTATGTACTGCAGTAGTGAGTTGGTGCAACTCATATAAAAATATTAACAATCTTCAAAAAAAGAAACAGCATACAGATACGATGACGACCAGAGATGCACCTGTTAACCATACCACAGCAGAACTGTGTCAGCATTGAATTCAAGCAAGTACTCATTTGTGACGATGTACCATTCTCGTTGCACAATGCTCATATCACTTCCTACATTAATTCTTTTCTGGAAATCAGTGTCCGAAAAGGCGATGGCTTATCAGTGAAATACGTCACACTCGTATTTGTTGCTACTAAACTGACAACTACTGGTGGCGGATACCTAGAAATATCGGTGTAACCCTCCTTCCTAGCTCCCTTTGCTTGTGTAGCTTGTCAGCCGGTAACTCTGGGATAATATGGGAATGATATTTGCATCTGCAGAGCAATTTTAGTGCTTTTGAGGTGGATGTTATAGATATGAAAGTACCTCAAAGATGAAATAAAGTGATTGACTGTAGCCTACTTCCCTGAAAGTGTTACTAAGTGAAAATATTCCATCTGATCACCATTCCAGCAAATGTTGTTAAACTATGAACGTATATACAGGAGCATTCTGGTGCACTGAAATTTTTACAGATGTTACAGAAATATTGGTGGAGACAAAATATGTGGATTATGTCACACAAAGTTTGTATTTCCCATAGGAGTATTCAGCATTACAAACTGCTTAGGACTGAATATGTTGCTCTCGGAAATAGTGTTGATACAAAAAAAAAAAAAAAACTGAGAGTCAAACACGAAAATATAGTATCTCAAAAAAAGTTCATGACTGGTAACTGTAATCATGGGAACATATTCCAATGCGAATGCTGGTATTACAGCAAATACAAATAAATATGTTACTAATATCCCAAGGAACATATTATAGAACAGGTCTAATGCTTCATCTTTTTTGTTATTACAATAAAGAGAAATCAAATATTATAAAGTAATAAAATTCGTACTTTAATATATTATGTAATAATATATAATTAAATGTATTATACTGATGTATTTTATATTAATAAATTTATTTAAATATATTTGTAATTATGTTATCATAATAAATACAGTTAACTATTTGTATATAATATTTACAGTAATTGAAAAATTGTAATGATTGCAGTATATATATATATATATATATATATATATATATATATATATATATATATATATGTGTGTGTGTGTGTGTGTGTGTGTGTGTGTGTGTGTGTGTGTGTGTGTGATACAAAATTTAATTACTGTTATAAATAATTTTATTATATCATAATTAATCTTCCCCTAAAAAGTTTAATTAAAGAAAACTCGTAATTTTATATTCAATTAAATGTAAATATTTTACATTATTTTTTAAATTATAAAACAGAAAAAGAACAAAAAGTGGATAATTTCAAACAAAGGTACACATAAGCAAACACTAAAAAATTTTATTTATATATTAAGTAACTGAATAAAATAATGAAATGCCTGATTAAGGGGATAACTTTGTACATTTAAGTAAAGAAAGCCAAAGTACCTTCATTAAATATTATGTAAGACAGAATGAAATTATCTCATTTAGTATCAAAAACTACCATGTATCACACATCTAAATGTAATATTATAAAAATGTAAGCTAGCTGATAAATTCATATCCCTTTTACAGAGGCTTCAAAATTCTTCTTTTTAAATACCAACAACCATATAAAACTTGTCTTCCTATCAGAATTTATGATGGGATTACTTTTTTCATCTCATCAGACACCTGATTTGGAATTCGAATTGGACTACAACTACAGATCAACACACTTTCATTTATCCCACCTATTAGAAAATATTTGGAATATAATTATATAATACCAATCCCAAAGAAAGCAGGTGTTGACAGATGTGAAAATTACCGAACTATCAGCTTAATAAGTCACAGCTGCAAAATACTAACACGAATTCTTTGCAGACGAATGGAAAAACTGGTAGAAGCCGACCTCAGGGAAGATCAGTTTGGATTCCGTAGAAATGTTGGAACACGTGAGGCAATACTGACCTTACGACTTATCTTAGAAGAAAGATTAAGGAAAGGCAAAACTACGTTTCTAGCATTTGTAGACTTAGAGAAAGCTTTTGTCAATGTTGACTGGAATACTCTCTTTCAAATTCTAAAGGTGGCAGGGGTAAAATACAGGGAGTGAAAGGCTATTTACAATTTGTATAGAAACGAAATGGCAGTTATAAGAGTCGAGGGGCATGAAAGGGAAGCTGTGGTTGGGAAGGGAGTCAGACAGGGTTGTAGCCTCTCCCCGATGTTATTCAATCTGTATATTGAGCAAGCAGTGAAGGAAACAAAAGAAAAATTCGGAGTAGGTATTAAAATCCATGGAGAAGAAGTAAAAACTTTGAGGTTCGCCGATGACATTGTAATTCTGTCAGAGACAGCAAAGGACTTGGAAGAGCAGTTGAACGGAATGGACAGTGTATCTTGAAAGGAGGATATAAGATGAACATCAACAAAAGCAAAACGAGGATAATGGAATGTAGTCAAATTAAGTCGGGTGATGCTGAGGGTATTAGATTAGGAAATGAGACACTTAAAGTAGTAAAGGAGTTTTGCTATTTGGGGAGCAAAATAACTGATGATGGTCGAAGTAGAGAGGATATAAAATGTAGACTGGCAATGGCAAGGAAAGCGTTTCTGAAGAAGAGAGACTTGTTTACATCGAGTTTAGATTTAAGTGTCAGGAAGTCGTTTCTGAAAGTATTTGTATGGAGTGTAGCCATGTATGGAAGTGAAACATGGACGATAAATAGTTTAGACAAGAAGAGAATAGAAGCTTTCGAAATGTGGTGCTACAGAAGAATGCTGAAGATTAGATGGGTAGATCACATAACTAATGAGGAGGTATTGAATAGGATTGGGGAGAAGAGGAGTTTGTGGCACAACTTGACTAGAAGAAGGGATCAATTGGTAGGATATGTTCTGAGGCATCAATGTATCACCAATTTAGTATTGGAGGGCAGTGTGGAGGGTAAAAATCGTAGAGGGAGACCAAGAGATGAATACACCAAGCAGATTCAGAAGGATGTAGGTTGCAGTAGGTACTGGGAGATGAAGAAGGTTGAGCAGGATAGAGTAGCATGGAGAGCTGCATCAAACCAGTCTCAGGACTGAAGACCACAACAACAACAACATAATTATGAATGTATCATCAGTTAAATATTTCATTCTTCAAGCAATAGAATTGACAATACACTTATTTCCAATTTTATTGGTTCAAGTACTGTACCCAATTGTGTGAGAAAGGGAGTTATTTCTGTTCTTAGATCTAAATGATTGTTAATAATTCGCCAAGTGTGAACAGGACTCACACTCTGAATATACTTACAAACTTTATAGTTTATATAGATGGCTCTTGCATTCTGGGAATCAGGAATTTCGATAATTTTTGCCTGTTATCTTCATCGATATCGATACTTGCAAGATATTGGCCCAGAGAATTCCAAGACTTCCGAGAACATTTTAATTTCAAATTTTAAGTTAAACTTATTTCTGTAATTTGGCATTTGCTGTAGCAAATTCCTGAGAAAAAGAGTTCTTAATAGATGGACATACAGGCAGACAGATAATAAATGCCAAATAAAATATTTTTTCATGTGAAACAACTACTAATTAACAGTTTTCGTATTTTTTCCCTTACTTGAACCGTGATAACTTGCTGCCTTCCAAACAGCATGAATCTAAGTCAACCGGAATTACCCTAGAGATTGCCTGCCCGGCTGGCCGTGTGCTCTAACGCACCACTTTCTGGGCGGGAAGGAGCGCCTGGTCCCCAGCACGAATCCACCCAGCAGATTTGTGTCGAGGTCCGGTGAACCGGCCGGTCTGTGGATGGTGTTTAGGCGGTTTTCCATCTGCCTCGGCGAAAGAGGGCTGGTTCCCATTATTCCGCCTCAGTTACACTATGTCGGCAATTTCTGCGCAAACAAGTTGTCCATGTACGCGTACACCACCATTACTCTACCACGGCGGCAGAGGGGTGAAGTTGACTGTGGTAGTTGTTGTGAGGTTGTGGACCACTGTGGCTGTGGCAGGGACAGAGCCTCTCTGTCATTTTTAGGTCTCCGGTTAACATACAATACAATACATACAATACCCTAGAGATTTTTATGAGTGAGTTTGTGAGTATCAAAATATGACACCATTAGTCTTATCTTTTTATTCTACTGACTTACAAGCTTTAATCTTTTTCACAGTGAAGGGGCTGTAAACCTTAGTATGTGACATAAATGTCAACTTGGTATGTCTACCCATACCGAAGAAAGACGGTTCTTATGAGTCAGAAATACAGACAAGTGGATAACAAAGTGATCCTACAAGGATTCAGGTAAAAATTGGAGCTGCTCCATTGCACTTTGATTCCCAGTAGTTATCATTTGTTTAACAGTAATAACATGACAAAAAATTGTACCTACAACATTCACTTTCATTATTATTATTTCATAGGTTAATACTGACACTTTAGGAGGTATAAATCAAACGTGATTATGATAACATTTAGTGTGAATAATCAGAGAGAGAGAAAACATTTAAGAACTATACTTCATTATTTATACCTTGTTCAGACTGAGTTGTTGTTGTTATGGTCTTCAGTCCAGAGACTGGTTTGATGCAGTTCTCCATGCTACTCTATCCTGTGCAAGCTTCTTCATCTCCCAGTACCTACTGCAACCTACATCCTTCTGAATATGTTTAGTGTATCTCTTGGTCTCCCTCTACTATTTTTACCCTTTACACTGCCCTCAGACTGAGTATAGGTCTGTTATTCAAACAAATACATTTATTTTTTATTAATCAATTCTTTTTAGCAAGAAATATAAACATAAATAAAATTTATAATATTTTTAACAGTAGTATCATTTGGTGGACTACACTGTTCCAGTTATTTTTACCAGAACGAACTGTTATGCAATTACTTACAAAGAAAAATATTATAAAATAACAATTATATCAGTATTAACGGTTATTACATTGTAATATTGTACACAATATGTATTTTCAACCCTTATTATATCTTATACAGAAAACACATTATAAATAAGAATTAAATCTCAAAGGTGAAACTTTATTTTATCAATAATGGCTCTGATTCCAACACTAGGGTTAATCTCAATGTCAACTTTAATTTCCTTGTACTAAAAACTTAAGTTACGTAACTGAAAACCATCAATGTTATAAATAAACCAATAATATTTATACTTAGTAAAAGTTTACTCTCTAGAATTTCAGTCTATAATCATAACTGAATATAGCACATAAGTCTTGGTAGGAGGGAAAATTTCTTGTAAGTAGATTTACAGAGTTCCAGCTAGTAATCAGCCATCTTACTGCAAAAACTGTTATTCTCAACAAAGCATAAGAAAATTGGTACTTTATACTTATTTTAAGTATGAAGTACAATAGCAGAAACATCAAGAAGAATACTTATTTGGGATGAATTAGGGCAACCTGGATGTATAATTGCAGATGATCAAATTTAAAATGTACCAATTACAGCTTATGTAATTTTAAGACTTTTCTAATGCTTGTTATAATTGGCAGCTTTGGTAATTTACTTGTACCTTTAGTAACTGGAGTAACAGGTATAGCATTCCCTCAAATAAGTAATAATATATTTTTGGCTTTTACCTCCATATTAACTCTCCTTCTTAAGTCTGTTATAGTACACAATGGTGCTGGTACAAGGCGTAAGGTTTATCCCCAACTGGCAGGTGCTATTTCTCACAGAGAAAAGGCAGCCATAGGTGGAGGAGGAAGGGGGTTACTGGGGGCATTTGCCTCTAGTGAGAATTAATTCAGTCTACTAACTGCAGGACCTGGACTTTTACGAACTAAAATACCTGTAAGATTATCAGTGAAATGACTTATGTAAAACGTGTTATAAAAAGTAACTAAAACCTTCAAAGGAGACTAACGTCGCTATCTTTTTCTTTAAGAAGTCTCATTCTTTGAAGATGCACGAAAACTGTTGTGTTGCACAACATCTTACTGCTATTGTACGTGCAGAGGTTCTCAAAAAAGAGAGAACATCTGTTGACGGACAACAAATGCTTGTTGTTGTTGTGGTCTTCAGTCCTGAGACTGGTTTGATGCAGCTCTCCATGCTACTCTATCCTGTGCAAGCTTCTTCATCTCCCAGTACCTACTGCAACCTACATCCTTCTGAATCTGCTTAGTGTATTGATCTCTTGGTCTCCCTCTACGATTTTTACCCTCCACGCTGCCCTCCAATGCTAAATTAGTGATCCCTTGATGCCTCAAAACATGTCCTACCAACCGATCCCTTCTTCTAGTCAAGTTGTGCCACAAACTTCTCTTCTCTCCAATCCTATTCAATACCTCCTCATTAGTTACGTGATCTACCCACCTTATCTTCAGCATTCTTCTGTAGCACCACATTTCGAAAGCTTCTATTCTCTTCTTGTCTAAACTATTTATCGTCCATGTTTCACTTCCATACATGGCTACACTCCATACAAATACTTTCAGAAACGACTTCCTGACACCTAAATCTATACTCGATGTTAACAAGTTTCTCTTCTTGAGAAACGCTTTCCTTGCCATTGCCAGTCTACATTTTATATCCTCTCTACTTCGACCATCATCGGTTATTTTACTCCCTAAATAGCAAAACTCCTTTACTACTTTAAGTGTCTCATTTCCTAATCTAATTCCCTCAGCATCACCCGACTTAATTTGACTACATTCCATTATCCTCGTTTTGCTTTTGTTGATGTTCATCTTATATCCTCCTTTCAAGACACTGTCCATTCCGTTCAACTGCTCTTCCAAGTCCTTTGCTGTCTCTGACAGAATTACAATGTCATCGGCGAACCTCAAAGTTTTTACTTCTTCTCCATGAATTTTAATACCTACTCCGAATTTTTCTTTTGTTTCCTTTACTGCTTGCTCAATATACAGATTGAATAACATCGGGGAGAGGCTACAACCCTGTCTCACTCCTTTCCCAACCACTGCTTCCCTTTCATGCCCCTCGACTCTTATAACTGCCATCTGGTTTCTGTACAAATTGTAAATAGCCTTTCGCTCCCTGTATTTTACCCCTGCCACCTTCAGAATTTGAAAGAGAGTATTCCAGTCAACATTGTCAAAAGCTTTCTCTAAGTCTACAAATGCTAGAAACGTAGGTTTGCCTTTTCTTAATCTTTCTTCTAAGATAAGTCGTAAGGTCAGTAGTGCCTCACGTGTTCCAACATTCCTACGGAATCCAAACTGATCTTCCCCGAGGTCCGCTTCTACCAGTTTTTCCATTCGTCTGTAAAGAATTCGCGTTAGTATTTTGCAGCTGTGACTTATTAAACTGATAGTTCGGTAATTTTCACATCTGTCAACACCTGCTTTCTTTGGGATTGGAATTATTATATTCTTCTTGAAGTCTGAGGGTATTTCGCCTGTCTCATACATCGTGCTCACCAGATGGTAGAGTTTTGTCATGACTGGCTCTCCCGAGGCCATCAGTAGTTCTAGTGGAATGTTGTCTACTCCCGGGGCCTTGTTTCGACTCAGGTCTTTCAGTGCTCTGTCAAACTCTTCACGCAGTATCTTATCTCCCATTTCGTCTTCATCTACATCCTCTTCCATTTCCATAATATTGTCCTCAAGTACATCTCCCTTGTATAAACCCTCTATATACTCCTTCCACCTTTCTACCTTCCCTTCTTTGCTTAGAACTGGGTTTCCATCTGAGCTCTTGATATTCATACAAGTGGTTCTCTTTTCTCCAAAGGTCTCTTTAATTTTCCTGTAGGCAGTATCTATCTTACCCCTAGTGAGACAAGCCTCTACATCCTTACATTTGTCCTCTAGCCATCCCTGCTTAGCCATTTTGCACTTCCTGTCGATCTCATTTTTGAGACGTTTGTATTCCTTTTTGCCTGCTTCATTTACTGCATTTTTATATTTTCTCCTTTCATCAATTAAATTCAATATTTCTTCTGTTACCCAAGGATTTCTATTAGCCCTCGTCTTTTTACCTACTTGGTCGTCTGCTGCCTTCAACACTTCATCCCTCAGAGCTACCCATTCTTCTTCTACTGTATTTCTTTCCCCCATTCCTGTCAATTGTTCCCTTATGCTCTCCCTGAAACTCTCTACAACCTCTGGTTCTTTCAGTTTATCCAGGTCCCATCTCCTTAAGTTCCCACCTTTTTGCAGTTTCTTCAGTTTCAATCTGCAGTTCATAACCAATAGATTGTGGTCAGAATCCACATCTGCCCCTGGAAATGTCTTACAATTTAAAACCTGGTTCCTAAATCTCTGTCTTACCATTATATAATCTATCTGAAACCTGTCAGTATCTCCTGGCTTCTTCCATGTATACAGCCTCCTTTCATGATTCTTGAACCAAGTGTTAGCTATGATTAAGTTATGCTCTGTGCAAAATTCTACTAGGCGGCTTCCTCTTTCATTCCTTCCCCCCAATCCATATTCACCTACTATGTTTCCTTCTCTCCCTTTTCCTACTGACGAATTCCAGTCACCCATGACTATTAAATTTTCGTCTCCCTTCACTACCTGAATAATTTCTTTTATCTCGTCATACATTTCATCCATTTCTTCATCATCTGCAGAGCTAGTTGGCATATAAACTTGTACTACTGTAGTAGGCATGGGCTTTGTGTCTATCTTGGCCACAATAATGCGTTCACTATGCTGTTTGTAGTAGCTAACCCGCACTCCTATTTTTTTATTCATTATTAAACCTACTCCTGCATTACCCCTATTTGATTTTGTATTTATAACCCTGTAATCACCTGACCAAAAGTCTTATGGTTAGAAAATCTTTCAACATTTGCTCAAACAAATGTACATAATTTGATATTCCTCTTTAGTTAAAATAAATAAAAAAACTTGACACAGTAATATCGATATTTCAGAAGTGGAGATTACATTTGATGCAGTACTGAAAGAGAATATCAACTTCTTTTTTCAATACACATGCAGTAAGCTACGCAACATTGCAGATAGACAGATGAATCATCAATTTATTTTCAATACATGCAGTTACATTCTTCAGCACCATTGTTGCGTTTTTTGTGTTTTTAGTTCTTTGCAGCTATAAAAGAGTGACTTGTTGTGCTACAAATGAAAGTTAATCAAAAAAAGAGAAAAAAACAGCCATCTTAAAAATGACATTAAATAAAATATTTTACCTATATGACGAGAAATGAAACATTAAATTTACATTTCTGTAGTCAGAATACTCAGGATTTTAGTACTTGTGGAATAAGTGTGGCTCTTAAGAAAAGAATAATTATTACGTATCAACAGACACTGGATGTTACTAATAAGCTACAACAAAATGAAATCAACTTACCGATCGGCTGAGTAACGTGATGTGCGTGGTCTACATCTACATCCTCATCTGCAACTCCATAAATAACTCACAAGCCACCATAACATGCGTGGCCGAGGACACATTATTACGGTTGTCTATACCAAAGTAGCAACGCAAGAAGATAGTAAGAATTTGGAGAACGACCTGTAGAGAACTGATGATTGGAGCAGGCTCTGGCAGTTGGCCCCGAACGTAAATAAATGTAACATATTGCGCATAAGTAGGAAAAGAAATCCACTTCTGTACAGCTACACCATGGATGACAAACAGCGGAGACAGCGTCTGCCATAAAATATCTAGGGGTAACTATCCAGAAAAGCTTTAAGTGGAATGACCACATAAAAAAGATAGTGGGAAAAGCAGACTTCAGACTCAGATTCATCGGAAGAATCTTAAGGAAATGTAACTCATCCACGAAAGAAGTGGCTTATAAGGCGTTTGTTCACCCGATCCTTGAGTATTGTTCATCTCTCTGGGATCCCTCGTAGGACTGATAGTGGAGACAGAGGAAATCCAACGAAGAGCGGCGCGTTTCGCCACGGGATCGTTTAGCAGGTGTGAGAGCGTCACGAAAATGGTAACCAAGTTCCACTGGCAGACGCTACAAGAAAGGCGTTGTGCATCACGGGGAGATTTGCTATTGAAATTTTATGACAGCACTTTTCAGGATGAGTCGGACAACACATTACTTCCCCCCACATACACCTCGCGTATTGACCACGAGGAGAAAATTCGAGAAATTAGAGCCAATACAGAGGCTTACCGACAATCATTCTTCCCACGCATTATTCGCGAGTGGAACAGGGTTGGAGGGATAAGGTACTGGTTCCGAAAGTACCCTCCACCAAACACCATTAGGTGGCTTGCGGAGTAGGATGTAGATGCACATCCCTTTCCTGTTCCACTCGCAAAGAGAACAAGGGAAGCGATTCCGTGTATGTCTCTATACTCGAGACAATTTCTCTTACCTTGTCCTTACAGTCCTTGAGTGAAATGTAAGTTGGCGGCAGTAGATTCTTTCGGGCAGCCAGCTCCAAATGATAGTTCTCTTTCTCAGAAGTGTTTGACGAAAAGTACAAGGTGTGTAAGACAACTAACGGGATTGGTTTTTTTATGTACCTATTTTCACTCTGCAGCGGAGTGTGCACCGATATGAAACTTCCTGGCAGATTAAAAATGTGTGCCGGACCGAGACTCGAACTCGGGACCTTTGCCTTTCGCGGGCAAGTGGTCTACGATTTTTTTTTTTTTCGGGGCGGACGTCAAAAGACTTCCGTTCAAATTGATCGTTGGTTCCTTGACTCAGTTTTTTTATTACAGAGAGCACGCAGCCCTCTGACCGAACACGCTGAGCTACCGTGCCGGCGTTCAACTGAGCTACCCAAGCACGACTCACGCCCCGTCCCCACAGCTTTACTTCTGCCAGTACCTCGTCTCCTGCCTCCCAAAGTTTATTGAAGCTCTCCTGCGAACCTTGCAGAACTAGCACTCCTGAAAGAAAGGATATTGCGGAGACATGGCTTATCCACAGCCTGGAAGATGTTTCCAGAATGAGATTTTCACTCTGCGACGGAGCGTGCGCTGATATGAAACTTCATGGCAGATTAAAGAGACGAAGTACAGGCAGAAGTAAAGTTGAGAGGACGGGGCGTGAGTCGTGCTTGGGTAGCTCAGTTGGTACAGCACTTGCCTGCGAAAGGCAAAGGTCCCGAGTTCCAGTCTCGGTCCGGCACACAGTTTTAATCTGCCACGAGGTTTCATATCAGTGCACACTCCGCTGCAGAGTGAAAATCTCATTCTGGAAACATCCCCCAGCTTATGGCTAAGCCATGTTTCCGGAATATCCTTTCTTTCAGGAGTGCTAGTTCTGCAGTGTTCGCAGGAGAGCTTCTGTAAAGTTTGGAAGGTAGGAGACGAGGTACTACCTACGTTTTTATTTTTTCAAATAACGATATTGTCCGCTTCAAAGTAGTTCCCTTCGGCAACTATACGCCGGTGGAGTCATTGTTCCCAGTCTGCAGCGCTGAAAGTTTTCAAGTGGCAGGGCCTTTAACATGTCGCTCACGTTCTTTTGACTGTTCTCCAGAGTCTCAAAATGACGTCCTTTTAAGTAATTTTTGTATTTCGGGAAAAGAAAAAGTCACAATGACTCAAATCAGGTGAATAGAGCGGCTATGGAACATGCCTTTTGAATCAAAAATTCCGTGATGGAAGTGGTAGTGTGACATGGGGCGTTGTCGTGCTGCAGCATCCAATTGTCTGCAATGTCCCGTCTCATGCGATTAACAGTTCTGATTTCGCAAAAGCATTCACACGTTCGGCGTTTTCGTCGGTGTTTGGAGTTGGAGGTCTTCCTGAGTGAGGGTCACCTTCAGAGTGTCTTTTGGCCTTCCAAAAATGATCTGAGTCAGTGAAAACTTGTGCTCTTGATAATGAATCTACCCCATAGGCTTGTTTCAACTTTTCAAAGGTCACACCCGGGGATTGAGCAAGTTTAACACAAAATTTGACGGCATAACGTTGCCCTAAGTTCCGCTGTTCCGTTTTCGTAACACACAAGAAAAACTCATAACTGATGTCGCTCTCAAAAATCACGTGATAGCCGTACGGAGCTGAAACTGGGACTGAGCATCTGGAAGGGATGAACACACCGGTCTACACTAGTAGAACAACACAGGGCAGTGTTGTCAATCTATTAATTTTCTGACATACTCTATACGTCGGCTACCCTCCAGGGATTTCCATTTGAGTTCAGGAAGCATCTCCGTAATACTTGTGTGTTGATCAAACCCACCGGTAACATATCTAATAACGCTTCCGACTTTGTTCGCTGTCTTCCTTTAATCCGATCTGATGTATATCCAAGACTCCCGAGAAGTACTCAAGAATAGGCCGAACTAGTGAGCTATAAGCGATCTGCTTTTGTAGGTCAACTAGACTTACCTAAAATTGTCCCAGGTAACTGAAGCCAAAGCTTCACCTCCCCTGCTACCACCTTACGTGCCTAGATAATTAACCGACTTGACTGTGTCAGACAGCATGCCACTTTGTTTTCTTTTTTACACTTCATTTTATTTCTCGCTATAATGAACGATGAATTAAAAAATTTAAATATATTTAAAGAGTTAAATTTATGTGCATAAAATTAAAATATTCAGCTTAGTTACGATGACTACCCTTTGTATGTAAAAAGACTATAGGTTACCACATTGTAGCACATTTATAAAATTTTACCACGAGCCGCCACTGATGGCAGATACAGGTACGTCATCTCATTTTTCTTCAGTTCTTTGCCAGAGTTCATGAATTACAGGAACTTGCGAGTGGCGGACGTGCCATTTTCCCCCCGAAATTATTACCATACGTTTACAGTGGGTAAGAGATCTGGATAATTTGCTGGCCAGGCAACAGTCGAACACCCTCTGTATCGGGATAGTTAACGGCAGCAAGGGCAACATACAGTCATGCACTGAGCACCAAACGCATAGATTTTTCCACTGTATTTAAATACAGTATGTGAAATAACACTAAATCCTGGTAATTTTAAAAGGTAAACTCCTGGACGATCAAGGAATCAGAATAAGCGTTGGTAGAAAATAGGATCACCCATTCCTGCAGGATCACAAATAGATGTATTTCAGTTTTGGTCTTTCAATACACTGCTTAGTCACGTCGTTGTGCCTACCTGTCAAAAGCCTGGGTAAATACCTTTTGCAGCGCGTACCGCTGCGAGACGTGCGAGAGAAGTCAGTGAGTTCCGGGAGGGACCGGAAGGTACACTATGTGATCAAAAGTATCCGGATATCCCCCCAAAACGTACGTTTTTCATATTAGGTGTATTTTGGTGCCACCTACTGGCAGGTACTCCATACCAGCGACCTCAGAAGTCATTACACATCGTGAGAGAGCAGAATGGGGCGCTCCACGGAACTCACGGACTTCGAACGTGGTCAGGTGATTGAGTGTCACTTGTGTCATACGTCTGTACGCGAGATTTCAACACTCCTAAACATCCCTAGGTCCAATGTTTCAGATGTGATAGTGAAGTGGAAACGTGAAAGTAGACGTACAGCACAAAAGCGTGCAGGCCGACGTCGTCTGTTGACTGACAGAGACCGCCGACAGTTGAAGAGGGTCGTAATGTGTAATAGGCAGACATCTATCCAGACCATCACACAGGAATTCCAAACTGCATCAGAATCCACTGCAACAACTATGACTGTTAGGCGAATTTCATGCTCGAGCGGCTACTCATAAGCCACACATCTCGCCGGTAAATACCAAACGAGGCCATCCGATGGCAGGGTGTGTGTCTCCTGAATGCCTGGTGAACGTAATCTACCAGCGTGTGTAGTGCCAACAGTAAAATTCGGAGGTTGTGGTGTTAAGGTGGTACTATCACAGCACAGGCCTACATTGATGTTTTAAAGGCCTTCTTGCTTCCCACTTTTGAAGAGAAATTTGAGGATGGCGATTGCATCTTTCAACAGGATCGAGCACCTGTTCATAATGCACGGCCTGTGGCGGTGTGGTTACACGACAATAACATCCCTGTAATGGACTGACCTGCACGGAGTCCTGACGTGAATCCTATAGAACACCTTTGGAATGTTTCGGAAACGCCGACTTCTTCTTACCAGGCCTCTGCGACCGACATCCATATCTCTCCTCAGTGCAGCACTCCGTGAAGAATGGGCTGCCATTCCCCAAGAAACCTTCCAGCATCTGATTGAACGTATGCCTGCGAGAGTGTAACCTGTCGTCAAGGTTGAAGTTGGGCCAACACCGTAATGGATTCCAGCACACCGATGGAGGGCTCCGCGAACTTGTAAGTCATTTTGAGTCAGGTGTCCGGATACTTTTCAACACATAGCTGACTCCAGGGCTGCTAGGCGCTAGGTTTCTCGGCTGGGGATCCATGGTGCGAACAGTCCGATCGAGGTGGTCCCACAGATTCTCCATAGGGTTCTAATCCATGAGTTTGATGGCCAGAGGAATACAGAGCACCCTGGTGCTATTCGAACCATCCACATACACTGAGGGCTGTGTGAGACGTTGCATTGTCCTGCAGGTAGATGACATCGTGCCGAGGAAAAACAAACTGCATGCAGGGGTGTACATGATCCCTAAGGATAGACTCATAGTTGTGTTGCTCCTTTGTGGCTACAAGAATGACGAGATCACCAAGGGCATGCCACGAAAACATTCCTCCTCCTGAATGGACCCTTTGCTTTTAGACGTTTCACATAATACCTGCGAACGGCCATCTATCTCGTGGAGTATTAAACGTGGTTCTTCAGGAAAGGCCAGCTGTCGCCATTCAGTGGACTTTCAGTTTCGTTACTGGCGAGCAAATTCCAGACTTCTTCGTCGATGAACAGCAGTCGGCGGAGGACCATACGCAGAGACACTCGCTGCCGTCATCGTCATTTACCACTGTCACATACCATGGCCCGTGGTGCAACACGGTTGCCTCGGCGCCGATTTAGGATTTGCGATGCACGGTATACTTTAACCACAGCGACACGAAAAACTTTACAAACTTAGTCGTTTCGGAAATACTTCCACTCTTGATCCCCTTTTGTAAGTCAGACAAAACGATCAGTGAGACCTTAACTTTTCCCGGCGAATTGAATGTTCAAATAACTTAAGGGTTTGCTGCAGGGTGACGCCGTCGAAATTTCCTTGCACATTTCTTCCTCCTTGCATTTGTGCCTTGAGAATGGCAGGGTGTGCTCCTGTCGAAATATCGGCGGTGTTCGACGATGTCACTCGGCAAACCCTTAAGTTATTTGAACAAAACGCTCCGTTTCCGCATTATGATAACGACTGCACTGTTGTCCGCGTTCTCCCGACACGCCTTATACAGCCTTCACTGCTAGCGCTGCCACCTTCCATCCGTGAGTGGTTATCGTGCATTGGCGGTAGTAAAAGTAATGTAGCTGGACCATGTGAAACTCTTTCATCAAAACAAAGTGAGAATATTGAAGAAAGGCTTAGCGTGTTCTGGTTTACTTTCAGTGAAGCTCTTTCAGGAACGTTTGAAACACTGCTCGAAGGCCGGCCGGAGTGGCCGTATGGTTCTAGGCGCCGCAGTCTGGAACCGAGGGACCGCTACGGTCGCAGGTTCGAATCCTGCCTCGGGCATGGATGTGTGTGATGTCCTTAGGTTAGTTAGGTTTAATTAGTTCTAAGTTCTAGGCGACTGATGACCTCAGAAGTTAAGTCGCATAGTGCTCAGAGCCATTTGAACCATTTGAACTGCTCGAAGAACTTGAGAGCTAATACGGATATCGTTTCCCTTCAGAAACTGTGATACCATTGGCAGAGCTCATATGATCATTCAGAAACATCATACCTAAGCGTGAGTGACAAAAAGATGAAGTTGCTACCAAAATACGATATCAATTGGTAGAATATTTGCTCAAAGTTCGTGTCGCACATTGGAACTGCAGATGAAAGCAAATCATGCAATTCTTTCTTGATGGCATCAACGACGACAAAACCTTTCCGGAAAGCGTAACATACTGAGTGCTGCTTGTGAGCTATGAATTTCATATGAAAATCGTATGTTACTATAGGATGACGTACACAGAGCAGACCTGTGTGAAAACCAGAGCTGAATATTGCGTTACCCTTATCCTCCAACTCACGTGTCGCTTATCTGCAGTTATCAGCAGTAACACAAAGCGCTTGCTACCATATGACCTTGCCCTTAGCAGATTTTTTTCATCTTGTTTTTAAACATACTATATTGTGAAAAATGAGTGTTTTGTGTGTCTCCCGGAGACAAAGATGTAAGTGCAGCGTTTTAATTCTTGTTGTGTGGAAACATTCACTACAACGAATTAGCGAACTATTGTAATGTTTCAATTCATAATACTGACTTGATTTTTCCAGCCTACTTCTTCGATCGTACGGACTTAACTACTCTGTGCTCCAGTTTGAAGACAATAACATCATGTGGCTGATACTTACACTCCATTACTCCACCATTAGCTTATTTATTAATAGTTTAGCGTCTGCTACTTCGCTATCGTAGACTGTACGGTCCGCACACGTTTTTTTTTCCTTTGATCAAATTTTTGTGTTGTTCACCTACTTCGACATCTTCTAAACTTTTCACGCTAATTAAGGCCATATTAGGATGATATTTACCGAATGCACTTCTCACGAAAAAGCAGTTCTGGTAGCTGGAGACCAATGTTTTTGTTAATCATGCATTTTGCGTTCTTGTGGTGGTATTCCCATAGAAACGTTGATCCCCTAAAACAGAGAAGTAAAATACCAGTTTTTTCAGATTTAGTTTTAAATTTTTTTAACATAACGAAATACTTTCTTAAAAATTTTCTTCCCTTTTTTCACCCTCTTGGGGGTCGAATTTCCAAAAACAGTGAAACACCTATTTTTTATTTTTAACGGACATAAGAAAATGCTTTCATAATGAAAAAATTTCATATGACTTTTCATCTCCTATTTCACTCCCTTAGGGGGTTGAATTTCCAAAAACATTGAAACAAGTATTTTTTATTTCTAGCCGAGAAGTCAAATACCAGTTTTCATAGGTGTAGCTTTAAAAATACTTGAAAGTTATTTAATAACGATTTATTTTCAAAACAACTTTTCATCCACTGTTTCACCTCCCATAGCGATTAAATTTCCAAAAATGTTGAAACAAGGTATTTCTTTTATTCTGAGGGAGAAACCAAACACCAATTTTCATATGTTTAGCTTCAAAATGCATTAATAGCGACATATTAAAAGAACCATCCATCCCTATTTTACGTTCTCAGGGATGAAATTTTTGAAAAATCCTTCTTAAACCACGCGTACAGTATAAAATCAACATCCACTCCTAATTTCAGGTTTCTGTCCTTAGCGATTTGTCCTGGGAGCTGATGAGTCAGTCAAGACATTGTCTTTTACGCATATAGATAGATTGCTGCAGTAGATCGGTTTGCAGTTGTAACACCTAATACCAGCCTATAGTGTCTCTCACTCGTAGAACCTATTTTATGACATTTATGCACTGCTATATCACTATTGTTTTATCCATTACATAAACTGCACTGAAGGGCGAAAGAAACTGGTATAGGCATACGTATTCAAATACATAGATATGTAAATGGGCAGAATACGGAGCTGCGGTTGGCAACACCATTGTAAGACAAGAAGTTGTTAGATCGGTTACTGCTGCTACAATGCCAGATTATTAAGATTTAAGTGAGTTTGAACGTGGTGTTATAGTCGGCGCACAAGTGATAGGACATAGCATCTCCGAGGTAGCGATGAAATGGGGCTTTTCCTATACGACCATTTCAAGAGTGTACCGTGAATATAACGAATCCGGTAAAACATCAACTCTCCAACATCGCTGCGGCCGGAGAAAGATCCTGCAAGAACGGGACCAACGACGACTCAAGAGAATCTTTCAACTTAACATAAGTGCACCCCTTCCGTAAATCGCTGTAGATTTCATTTCTGGGCCATCAGCAAATGTCAGCTTGCGAACCATTCAACGACACGTCATCGATATGAGCTTTCGGAGCCGAATGACCACTAGTGTACCATTGATGACTGCACGATGCAAAGATTTACTCCTCGCCTGGACACGTCAACACCGAAATTGGACTGTTGATGACTGGAAACATGTTGTCTGGTCGGACGAGTCTCGTTTCAAATTGTATCGAGCGGATGGACGAGTACGGGCATGGAGACAACCTCATGAATCCATGGATCCTGCATGTCAGCAGGGGACTGTTCAAGCTGGCGGAGGCTCTGTAATGGTGTGGGGCGTGTGCAGTTGGAGTGATATGGTACCCCTGATACGTCTAGACACGACTCTCACAGGTGACACGTAATTAAGAATCCTGTCTGATCACCTGCATCCATTCATGTCCATTGTGGATTCCGACGGACTTGGGTAATTACAGCAGCACAGAGCGACACCCCACACGTCCAGAATTGTTACAGAGGTGCTTCAGGAACACTTCTGCTGGCCACCAAACGCCCCAGACATGAACATTAATATGCATATCTGAGATACTTTGCAACATGCTGTTCTGAAGAGATCACCATCACCTCGTGCTCTTACGGATTTATGGACTGCTTTGCAGGATTCATGGTGTCAGTTCCCTCCATCACTATTTCAGACCGGTTGAGTCCATGCCACTCGTGTTGCCGCACTTCAGCGTGCTCGCCCAGGCCCTACACGATATTAGGAAGGTGTACAAGTTTCTTTGGCTCTTCACTGTAAAAGAGTGAGCCTGGCTATGGTCAGTACAAATGAATGCACCAATCATTACAAAAGAAAGAAAGGAGATTTGGTGCTTTATTAAGGATCTTGCTGCCTTGATGTATTAGCGCACGACTGACTTTCAATCTTAAATTATGTCGTTACGCTATGACACGTTTCATCAAAATCGAACAACCGATTGACCGAGGAGGAGCAGTTTACTGCAAAGTTGTTTACGGGCGTTAGTGTACTTTTTTCTGTATGAGACCCGGTACAAGACAGTTTATACGAGCCTTCTCGTCCACTGCAATTGATCACAACGATTTTGATCAAATCTATCACAGCGTAAGGGTACACTCATTACCTCCGTATCTTGTCTTTGTAGACACAACTGTAACTAACAGGTAAATTGGCAAGGTTCTCGAAAGAGATTTAGTACCATGTACTGGCACATAAGTTCGGTTACTCCGCCAAACATGTCGAAAAACCGTCGTGTAATAATACGAAATGAGAAACAGCTCCTTAATGACGCGAGCTGTCTTTTTTGCCAATGTTTACTGAGCTACACTTCCTCGAAATCAGCACAGGCATCTGAAACCGCCTTACGATCCTTTGGAAATGCGAGTGATAATTCATACGTGTTCTAGAGTAATCGAACAAGACTACTAACTTCAATATGTGCCACAAAATAAGAGAGCATGATATGCACCTCTAATCTACTGCCCCACTAATATACACACATCAAAAAATGGTTTGCATCACCCCATTTCCCAGAACTCCTGAAGATAGACGTTGACTGTGGATATTGTATCACAGACACAGTCCCTTTGACTGTTCAGAGATGGCGGTAAACCCGCTCAAAGATGTAAACATGCATGAGTAGCGCCTATTAGACGGAGGGGGCCCGACAGCCGATCAGTTTCTGTCATTTCACCAGGAGGGAGGTACATGGCTCGTGTTGTCTGTAGTTCAACCATGCTTAGACGGTCAATACCGCGGTTCGATCGCGTCCGCATTGTTACTTTGTGCCAGGAAGGGTTCTCAACAAGGGAAGTGTCCAGACGCCTCAGAGTGAACCAAAGCGATGTTGTTCGGACATGGAGGAGATGCAGAGAGACAGGAACAGTCGATGACATGCCTCTCCCAGGCCGCCCAAGGGATACTACTGCAGTGGATGACAGCTACTTACCGATTAAGGCTCGGAGGAACCCTGAAAGCAACGCTGCCATGTTGAATAATGCTTTTCGTGCAGCCACAGGAGTGTTACGACTCAAACTTCGCGCAATAGGCTGCATGATGCGCAACTTCACTCCCGACGTCCATAGTGAAGTCCATCTTTGCAACCACGACACAATGCAGCGCGGTACAGATGGGCCCAACAAAATGCCGAATGGACCGCTCACGTTCTCTTCACCGATGAGTGTCGCATATACCTTCAACCAGACAATCGACGGAGACATGTCTGGAGGCAACCCGGTCAGACTGAACGCCTTAGACACACTGTCCAGCGAGTGCACCAAGGTGGAGGTTCCCTGGTGTTTTGGGGTGACATTATGTGGGGCTGACGTACGCCGCTGGTGGTCATGGAAGGCGCCGTAACGACTGTACGATACGTGAATGCCATCCTCCGACCGATGATGCAACTATATTGGCAGAATATTGGCGAGCCATTCTTCATGGACGACATATATCTGAAGAGAGAAGTGCCGTCTGAAAAACGCCCCCCCCCCCCACGCAATACTAAAAAGAAACGCACCACTGCCCAGTGATCCGCACACTTCCGCGATAGAACGAGCGAAGCCGCAACAGGCGGAGCCTTGCACCGCGTCCGCCTGCGGAGTGCATCCCATGCATGCGTGAAGTTTGGCACGCCGTGGCCGCCCCTGGAGTAGAGTATCAGTTCAATAGCGTGCGGCCAAGGTGTTCCTGTTTTGAGTGTATATCAACTCCCAGAATTAGAAATTAAGGTCTTCTGTTCATCATATTAACTAATACAAAATCGTATTTAGGTAGTGATTCAACCCTGACAACTAGTCACACTCTGGTCTTAGAAACAGCACAAAAGACAGCGTAAGTGGAAGGAATATGGCTCTTTTTTGTGAATTGCTGTTGTACGTACAATGGCGAAAGATGGACATGTGGAGTGAAGGATACTGCGACAAGCTGAAAACAGATCAAGCAGTAAAATAGTCTCTGCTTATCTGTTAGTCACTAGAACAGGATAAAAGACAAGGTAGCCGTCTTTATAACTGATAGAGACACAGTATTGATGCCTGCTGGACTCCATACAGCTCGGCTTTATAAATGTCTTGAAATGCATGTGGCCCTGACAACGGTGCAGTACAGAACTGGTGCGCCACCACAAATCTCCTGCATTCTCTTGTGAACTGGAGACACATAATTTCCTGTTGCAATGCGAATTTAATACACACACACTGTTACCACCAGTTATTGCTTCTGCAACGATTAAACAACACACAAAATGGAAATCAAACATCACAGACGTGGTCTTGAGGTCAGCCGATTAAGTACAGGATGTTTCAAAAACGACCGGTATATTTGAAACGGCAATAAAAACTAAACGAGCAGCGATAGAAATACACCGTTTGTTGCAATATGCTTGGGACAACAGTACATTTTCAGGCGGACAAACTTTCGAAATTACAGTAGTTACAATTTTCAACAACAGATGGCGCTGCAAGTGATGTGAAATATATAGAAGACAACGCAGTCTGTGGGTGCGCCATTCTGACGTCGTCTTTCTGCTGTAAGCGTGTGCTGTTCACAACGTGCAAGTGTGCTGTAGACAACATGGTTTATTCCTTAGAACAGAGGATTTTTCTGGTGTTGGAATTCCACCGCCTAGAACACAGTGTTGTTGCAACAAGACGAAATTTTCAACGGAGGTTTAATGTAACCAAAGGACCGAAAAGCGATACAATAAAGGATCTGTTTGAAAAATTTCAACGGACTGGGAACGTGACGGATGAACGTGCTGGAAAGGTAGGGCAACCGCGTACGGCAACCACAGAGGGCAACGCGCAGCTAGTGCAGCAGGTGATCCAACAGCGGCCTCGGGTTTCCGTTCGTCGTGTTGCAGCTGCGGTCCAAATGACGCCAACGTCCACGTATCGTCTCATGCGCCAGAGTTTACACCTCTATCCATACAAAATTCAAACGCGGCAAACCCTCAGCGCCGCTACCATTGCTGCACGAGAGACATTCGCTAACGATATAGTGCACAGGATTGATGACGGCGATATGCATGTGGGCAGCATTTGGTTTACTGACGAAGCTTATTTTTACCTGGACGGCTTCGTCAATAAACAGAACTGGCGCATATGGGGAACCGAAAAGCCCCATGTTGCAGTCTCATCGTCCCTGCATCCTCAAAAAGTACTGGTCTGGGCCGCCATTTCTTCCAAAGGAATCATTGGCCCATTTTTCAGATCCGAAACGATTACTGCATCACGCTATCTGGACATTGCCGGCCGAAGTGGCCGTGCGGTTAAAGGCGCTACAGTCTGGAACCGCAAGACCGCTACGGTCGCAGGTTCGAATCCTGCCTCGGGCATGGATGTTTGTGATGTACTTAGGTTAGTTAGGTTTAACTAGTTCTAAGTTCTAGGGGACTAATGACCTCAGAAGTTGAGTCCCATAGTGCTCAGAGCCATTTGAACCATTTTTATCTGGACATTCTTCGTGAATTTGTGGCGGTACAAACTGCCTTAGACGACACTGCAAACACCTCGTGGTTTATGCAAGATGGTGCCCGGCCACATCGCACGGCCGACGTCTTTAATTTCCTGAATGAATATTTCGATGATCGTGTGATTGCTTTGGGCTATCCGAAACATACAGGAGGCGGCGTGGATTGGCCTCCCTATTCGCCAGACATGAACCCCTGTGACTTCTTTCTGTGGGGACACTTGAAAGACCAGGTGTACCGCCAGAATCCAGAAACAATTGAACAGCTGAAGCAGTACATCTCATCTGCATGTGAAGCCATTCCGCCAGACACGTTGTCAAAGGTTTCGGGTAATTTCATTCAGAGACTACGCCATATTATTGCTACGCATGGTGGATATGTGGAAAATATCGTACTATAGAGTTTCCCAGACCGCAGCGCCATCTGTTGTTGAAAATTGTAACTACTGTAATTTCGAAAGTTTGTCTGCCTGAAAATGTACTGTTGTCCCAAGCATATTGCAACAAACGGTGTATTTCTATCGCTGCTCGTTTACTTTTTATTGCCGTTTCAAATATACCGGTCATTTTTGAAACACCCTGTATATACAGGGTGGTCCATTGATCGTGACCAGGCCAAATATCTCATGAAATAAGCGTCAAACGAAAAAACTATAAGAAACGAAACTCGTCTAGCTTGAAGGGGGAAACCAGATGGCGCTATGGTTGGCTAGATGGCGCTGCCATAGGTCAAACGGATATCAACTGCGTTTTTTTAATAGGAACACCCATTTTTACTACATATTCGTGTAGTACGTAAAGAAATATGAATGTTTTAGTTGGATCACTTTTTTCGCTTTGTGATAGGTGGCGCTGTAATAGTCACAAACACATAAGCACGTGGTATCATGTAACATTCCGCCAGTGCGGACGGTATTTGCTTCTTGATACATTACCCGTGTTAAAATGGACCATTTACCAATTGCGGAAAAGGTCGATATCGTGTTGATGTATGGCTATTGTGATCAAAATGCCCAACGGGCGTGTGCTATGTATGCTGTTCAGTATCCTGGACGACATCATCCAAGTGTCCGGACCGTTCGCCGGATAGTTACGTTATTTACGGAAACAGGAAGTGTTCAGCCACATGTGAAACGTCAACCACGACTTGCAACAAATGATGATGCTCAAGTAGGTATTTTAGCTGCTGTCACGGCTAATCCGCACATCAGTAGCAGACAAATTGCGCAAGAATCGGGAATCTCAAAAACGTCTGTGTTGAGATTGCTACATCAACATCGATTGCACCCGTACCATATTTCTATGCACCAGTAATTGCATGGCGACGACTCTGAACGTCGTGTACAGTTCTGCCACTGGGCACAAGAGAAATTACGGGACGATGACAGATTTTTTGCACGCGTTCTATTTAGCGACGAAGCATCATTCACCAACAGCGGTAACGTAAACCGGCATAATATGCGCTATTGGGCAACGGAAAATCCACGATGGCTGCGACAAATGGAACATCAGCGACCTTGGCGGGTTAATATATGGTGTGGCATTATGGGAGGAAGGATGATTGGCCCCCATTTTATCGATGGCAATCTAAATGGTGCAATGTATGCTGATTTTCTACGTAATATTCTACCGATGTTACCACAAGATGTTTCACTGCATGACAGGATGGCGATGTACTTCCAACATGATGGATGTCCGGCACATAGCTCGCGTTCGGTTGAAGCGGTATTGAATAGCATATTTCATGACAGGTGACTTGGTAGTCGAAACACCTTACCATGACCCGCACATTCACCGAATCTGACGTCCCCGGATTTCTTTCTGTGAGGAAAGTTGAAGGATATTTGCTATCGTGATCCACCGACAACGCCTGACAACATGCGTCAGCGCATTGTCAATGCATGTGCGGACATTACGTAAGGCGAACTACTCGCTGTTGAGAGGAATGTCGTTACACGTATTGCCAAATGCATTGAGGTTGACGGACATCATTTTGAGCATTTATTGCATTAATGTGGTATTTACAGGTAATCACGCCGTAACAGTCTGCGTTCTCAGAAATGATAAGTTCACAAAGGTACATGTGTCGCAATGGAACAACCGAAATAAAATGTTCAGACATACCTACGTTCTGTATTTTAATTTAAAAAACCTACCTGTTACCAACTGTTCTCTAAAATTGTGAGCCATATGTTTGTGACTATTACAGCGCCATCTATCATAAAGCGAAAAAAGTGGTCCAACTAAAAGATTCATATATTCTTTACGTACTACACGAATATGTAATAAAAATGGGGGTTCCTATTTAAAAAAACGCAGTTGATATCCGTTTGACCTATGGCAGCGCCATCTAGCGGGCCAACCGTAGCGCCATCGGGTTTCCCCCTTCAAGTTAGACAAGTTTCGTTCTTTGTAGTTTTTTCGTTTGACGCTTATTTCGTGAGATATTTGGCCCGGTCACGATCAATGGACCACCCTGTATAGTGGGTACAGTGGCTAGTATTGAGAAATAAACGAACAGTATAACATTATATTTTTATATTACGATGTAACTTCTTGGTGTGAATGTCTAAACAAAACAGTATTATTCACTAAGAATGTATAGAATGAGGTAGCACTGTTTAATGAAACTTTTTATTTGGGGATACGGAAGCTCTAATCACCATCCAGCCACCCTCATTTAAGTTTTTCGTGTTTTCGCTAAATTACTTCCGGCAGGGGCCGAGATGGTTTCACTATAGGACCGTTTTTCTGTCTCACCATTGTCAAACTAGGCCTGTCACTATGTAAAACCCTTCATACATGAATTAAACAATGGAAAATCCAGGATGGAATTTAACAATTTTATGAAAAGGAAAGTTGATGCAGCTCTCCCTGCTACTCTATCGTGTGCGAACTTCTTCATCTCGAAGTAACGACTGCAACCTACATCCTTCTGAATCTGCTTAGTATATTCATCTCTTCGTCTCCCGCTATGATCTTTACCCTCCACGCTGCCCTCCAATACTTAATTGGTGATCCCTTGATGCTTCAGAACATGTTCTACCAGCCGATCCCTTCTTCTAGTCAAGTTGTGCCACAAATTCCTCTTCTCGCCAGTTCTGTTCAGTACCTCTTCATTAGTTATGTGATCTACCCATCTAATTTTCAGCATTTTCTGTAGCACCACATTTCGAAAGCTTCTATTCTCTTCTTGTCTAAACTATTTATCGTTGATACTTCACTTCCATACATGGCTACACTCTATAGAAGTACTTTCAGAAAAGACTTTCTGACACATCTATACTCGATGTTAACAAATATCTCTTATTCAGAAACGCTATCCTTGCCATTGCCAGTATACTTTTTATATCCTCTCTACTTCGGCCATCATCAGTTATTTTTCTTACCAATTAGCAAAACCTCATTTACTACTTTAAGTGTCTCATTTCCTAATCTAATTCCCTCAGCTTCACCTCAATTAATTAGACTACATTCCATTATCCTCGATAACATCGGGGATAGCCTACAACCCTGTCTCACTCCCTCCCCAACCACTGATTCTCTTTCATGCCCCTCGACTTTTATAACTGTCATCTGGTTTTTGTACAGATTGTAAATAGCCTGTCACTCCCTGTATTTGACCCCTGCCACCTTCAGAATTTGAAAGAGTCAACGTTGTCTAAAGCTTTGTCTAAGTCTACAAATGCTAGAAACGTAGGTTTGCCTTTCCTTAATCTATCTTCCAAGATAATTCATAGGGTCAGTATTGCCTCACGTGTTCCAACATTTCTACGGAATCCAAACAGATCTTCCCCAAAGTCAATTTCTGTAGAGAGTTCGTGTTAGTATTTTGCAGCCGTGACTTATTAAACTGATAGTTCGGTAATTTTCACACTTGTCAACAGCTGCTTTCTTTGGGATTGGAATTATTATATTCTTCTTGAAGTCTGAGTGTATTTCACCTGTCTCACACATCTTGCTCAGCAGATGGTAGAGTTTTGTCAGTGCTGGCTCTCCCAAGGGCCAGCCTGGTGGCCGTGCGGTTCTAGGCGCTGCAGTCCGGAACCGCGGGGCTGCTACGGTCGCAGGTTCGAATCCTGCCTCGGGCATGGATGGGTGTGATGTCCTTAGGTTAGTTAGGTTTAAGTAGTTCTAAGTTCTAGGGGACTGATGACCTGAGAAGTTAAGTCCCATAGTGCTCACGGAGCCATTTGAACCAATTTTTTCTCCCAAGGCTATCGGTTATTCTAATGGAGTAGCAGACGTAAACAATATGAGAAGAAAAGTTGCTACTCACCGTATAGCGGAGTTGCTGAGTCGCAGATAGGCACAACAAAAAGACTCTCACAATTAAAGCTTTCGGCCAAGGGCCTTCTTCAACAATAGACACACATTCGCGCACACACGCACACTCACGCAAACGCAGCTCACACACACGACTGCAGTCTCAAGAAACTTAAACCACAACAGACCAACTGGTTTCAGTTGCCTGAGACTGCAGTCGTGTGTGTGAGTTTCGTTCGCGTGAGTGTATGTGTGTGTGCGCGCGTATATGTGTCTATTGTTGACGAAGACTGAAAGCTTTAATTGTGTCTTTCTGTTGTGCCTATTTGCGATTCAGCACCTCCGCTACCTGGTGAGTAGTAGTCCTTGTATAACTACACCAAGTAAACAAAGCGATAGGGAAGGCCATCATCCTGTAGCAGGTCAACAGGCGATAGCCGTACGTGATACTTACTATCCACAAACGTGGCGCGCCACATTTCGTCTGTTGTAGGGTAAAAGTAACGACGTCTGACACTGAAAATTACTGCCATTTTTCCCGGAGGACAACGGAACGTTAGAAACGCAGTGTGAATCGCTGAGAACTATAACACTCGCCTCACATCAAACCTTGTAACTACGATTTATTTCCGAAGCTGATATAAATGCAGTTAGGAAAAAACTATCGTATAATTCCATAGATATTTCTGTCGTAGCACATTATCTTTAAACTCCATCACGACATGATGCTGTAAGTGCCATTTGTTTGAATGTACCTAATCTGAACAGTAGCAAATTACATTTCAACGTTCGCATTTGAAAGAAATAAGATATCTCGTCACATCAAGAAAAATGGCCATCATGCGTTTGCCCTTGGCTGTTTCTCCACGCGTATTGCGTAATGCTAGACAATTATAATGTGACAACTTAGTTCCGTATTTTGTTCGTTTGAACCAGTCTTTCGTGAACGATTACATAACATAACAGCCTCCCTGATCAGGAGAGGTGATACATGGATGGTGACTGCATAACATAGAAAAAATTCGAGGAGGTTTCGTTTGAGTAATAATGGCTACTTTACATAGTTAATAACAAGGATCTGGAGGACGTTATAAGAGCAAAAAGCACTTAAATCCAAAAAAGAGGTAGGTTAACGGTCCATCATAGATTCTAAGTGATATGGCCCTCAAGGAAAGAGAACAAGTCTACATCTACATCTACATGGATACTCTGCAAATCATATTTAAGTGCCTGGCAGAGGGTTCATCGAACCACCTTCACAATTCTCTATTATTCCAGTCTCGTATAGGGCGCGGAATGAACGAACACCTATATCTTTCCGTACGAGTCTGATTTCTCTTATTTTATCGTGGTGATAGTCTCTCCCTATGTAAGTGGGTGTCAACTAAATATTTTCGCTTTCGGAGGAGAAAGTTGGTGATTGGAATTTCGTGAGAAGATTCCGTCGCAACGAAAAACGCCTTTCTTTCAATGATGTCCAGCCCAAATCCTGTATCATTTCAGTGACACTCTCTCCCATATGTCGAGATAATACAAAACGTGCTGCCTTTCTTTGAACTTTTTCGATGTACTCCGTCAGTCCTATCTGGTAAGAATCCCACACCACGCAGTAGTATTCTAAAAGAGGACGGACAAGCGTAGAACAGGCAGTCTCCTTAGTAGATACGTTACATTTTCTAAGTGTCCTGCCAATGAAACACAGTCTTTGGTTAGCCTTCCCCACAACATTTTCTGTGTGTTCCTTCCAAATTAAGTTGTTCGTGATTGTAATTCCTAGGTATTTAATTGAATTTACGGCCTTTATATTTGACTGATTTATCGTGTAACCGAAGTTTAACGGATTCCTTTTAGCACTCATGTGGATGACTTCACACTTCTCGTTATTTAGGGTCAACTGCCAATTTTCGCACCGTTCATATATCGTTTCTAAATCGTTTTGCAGTTTGTTTTGATCTTCTGATGACTTTATTAGTCGATAAACGACAGCGTCCGACGAATTCTTCAGCCGAGTGGTGGCTTCGTCTTGTCGCAACGTTCCAACGAGTTTCGTACCCATCATCTTTTCCAGAAGATGATGATCATCTTCGCCAGAAGATGATGGGTACAAAACTCTTTGAAACTTTGCGACGAGACGAAGCCACCACTCGGCTGATAACCCGAGAAAACTTCATCAGTGGAATATGCCGAGAAAGACTGCAATTGCATAAAACGACAGCGTCGTCTGCAAACAACCGAAGACGGCTGCTCATATTGTCTCCCAAATCATTTATATAGATAAGGAACAGGACCTATAACACTACCTTGGGGAACGACAGAAATCACTTCTTTTTTACTCGATGACTTTCCGTCAATTACTATGAACTGTGACCTCTCTGACAGGAAGTCACAAATCTAATCACATAACTGAGTGGATATTCCATAAGCGTGCTATTTCACTATAAGCCGCTTGTGTGGAACAGTGTCGAAAGTGTTCTGGAAATACAGAAATACGGAATCGATCTTTAATCCGTTGTCAATAGCACTCAACACTTCCTATGAATAAAGAGCTAGTTGTGTTTCACAGGAACGACGTTTTCTAAACCCATGTTGACTGTGTGTCAACAGACCGATTTATTCGAGGTAATTCACAATGTTCGAACACAATATATGTTCTAGAATCCTGCTGCATATCGCCGTTATTTATATCGGCTTGTAATTAAGTGGATTACTCCTACTACCTTTCTTGAATATTTGTGTGACCTGTGCCATTTTGCAGTCTTTGGGTACGGATCTTTCGTCGAGCGAACGGTTGTATATGATTGTCAAGTATGGAGCTAACGCATCAGCATACTCTGAAAGGAACGTAATTGGTATACAGTCTGGCCCAGAAGACTTGCTTTTTACTAACTGATTTAAGTTGCTTCACTACTCCGAGGATATTTACTTCTACGTTACTCATGTTGGCCGGTGTTCTTGATTCGAATCGTGGTATATTTACCTCGTTTTCTTATGTGAAGGCATTTCGGAAGGCTGTGTTTAGTAATTCCGCATTTGGCAGCACTATCTTCGATAGTATCTCCATTGCTATCGCGCAGAGAAAGCATTGACTGTTTCTTGCCGTTAACATACTTCACATACGACCAGAATCTCTTTTGGATTTTCTGCCAGGTTTCGAAACAAAGATTCGTTGTGGAAACTGTTATAAGCATCTCGTATTAAAGTCCGCGCTTAATTTGGAGCTTCTGGAAAACATCACCAATCTTGGGGATTTTGCGTTTGTCAAAATCAGAAACATACTTTCGTTTAAAAATTAACACCGAGTTTCATCGCCAATCTTGGGATTTTGCGTTCGTCAAAATCAGAAACATACTTTCATTTAAAATTTAACACCGAATTTCTAATAGAGGTGTAAATGTATACACGCTGAAGTTCATTAGAAAATTTTAAAGTGTTATTTACATAGGCCTCATTACTACGTCGAAGATGTGCAGAAGTAAGATTTCATGTAATACTGACATTACTTGATATTATTAATAATAGGAGGATATTACGGAAAGGGTAGATTGCTACTCACCATATAGTGGAGACGTTCAATCGCATACAAGCACAACAAAAAGACTGCTAGACAAGCGAGCTTTCGGCCAAAAGCCCTTCTTCTAAAGTAGGCAACACACAGACGATCATGCGAGTACAACTCACACAAGCATTGGCCACTGTCTCTGGCTGCCGAGGCGTGTGATTTGTGCTTACATGAACGTCTGTGTGTTGCCTACTTTAGAAGAAGACCGTTTCACCGAAATCTCACCTGTGTAGCAGTCTTTTTGTTGAGTTTGTCTGCTACTCAATGTCTGCACTATATGGCGAGTAGCAAACTATTCTTTTCATAATATTGTTAATACACTACTGGCCATTAAACTTGCTACACCAAGAAGAAATGCAGATGATTCATTCGACAAACATATTATACTAGAACTGGCACGTGATTACATCTTCACGCAATTTGGGTGCATAGATCCTGAGAAGTCAGTACCTAGAACAACCACCTCTGGCCGTAATAACGGCCTTGATAGCCTGGGCATTGAGTCAAACAGAGCTTGGATGGCGTGTACAGGTACAGCTGCCATTGCAGCTTCAACACATACCACAGTTCATCAAGAGTAGTGACTGGCGTATTGTGACGAGCCAGTTGCTCGGCCACCATTGACCAGACGTCTTCAATTGGCGAGAGATCTGGAGAATGTGCTGGCCAGGGCAGCAGTCGAACATTTTCTGTATCCAGAAAGGCCCGTACAGGACCTGCGACTTGCGGTCGTGCATTATCCTGCTGAAATGTAGGGTTGCGCAGGGATCGAATGAAGGGTAGAGCCACAGGTCGCAACACATCTGAAATGTAACGTCCACTGTTAAAAGTGCCGTCAATGAGAACAAGAGGTGACCGAGACATGTAACCAATGACACTCCATACCATCACGCCGGGTGATACGTCAGTATGGCGATGACTAATACACGCTGCGAATGTGCGTTCGCCGCGATGTCGCCAAACACGGATGCAACCATCATGATGCTGTAAACAAAACCTGGATTCATCCGAAAAATTGACATTTTGCCATTCGTGCACCCAGGTTCGTCGTTGAGTACACCATCGCAGGCGCTCCTGTCTGTGATGCAGCGTCAAGGATAACCACAGCCAAGGTCTCCGAGCTGATAGTCCCTGCTGCTATACAAATGTCGTCGGACTGTTCGTGCCGATGGTTGTTGTCTTCCAAACGTCCGCATCTGTTGACTCATGGATCGAGACGTGGCTGCACGATCCGTTACAGCCAAGCGGATAAGATGCCTGTCATCTCGACTGCTAGTGATACGAGGTCGTTGGGATCCAGCACGGCGTTCCGTATTACCCTCCTGAACCCACCGATTCCATGTTCTGCTAACAGTCATTGGATCTCGACCAACGCGAGCAGCAATGTCGCGATACGATAAACCGCAATCGCGAGAGGCTACAATCCGACCTTTATCAAAGTCGGAAACGTGATGTTACGCATTTCTCCTCCTTACACGAGGCATCACAACAACGTTTCACCAGGCAACGCCGGTCAACAGCTGTTTGTGCATGAGAAATCTGTAGGAAACTTTCCTTATGTCAGCACGTTGTAGGTGGCGCCACCGGCGCCAGCCTCGTGTGAATGCTCTGAAAAGCTAATCATTTCCATATCACAGCATCTTCTTTCTGTCGGCTAAATTTCGCGTCTGTAGCATGTCATCTTCGTGGTGTAGCAATTTTAATGGCCAGTAGTGTAGTTACTTATGCTCTGCGCTGAGGATTTAACTGAGCTTTAATTAAGGGCCGGCCGGTGTGGCCGTGCGGTTCTGGGCGCTTCAGTCTGGAACCGCGTGACCGCTACAGTCACAGGTTCGAATCCTGCCTCGGGCAAGGATGTGTATGATGTCCTTAGGTTAGTTAGGTTTCAATGGTTCTAAGTTATAGGAGACTGATGGCCACAGATGTTAAGTCCCATAGTGCTCAGAGCCATTTGAACCATTTTTTTAAGGGAAAAACTAATACCGCCAAAATATAGCAATCGGATTGAACGATTGCCTGGGCTCGCTCGGTGGTACCGTGCGCAACCGCAATGGAGGGAGGAGACAATGGGAGGCATTCAACGGTGTAGACTCATAGTCGATAGCCGCCGATGTAAAATAATTATGAAGTACGCCAAATCTTCATCAAAGTAGTGTGGCTTTTCCCGTACATGCTATTAAGTCATCTCTGCAGTCATCAAGTCATTGATGCATGAATTTCCGCACTCATGCCACTGAAATTTCTTGAGCATTGGGTGCCGCTGAAAGAATGGCTCTGGGACGCTTCAGGTTGCTTGGAGTGTGTTAACTTATCAGAGATGTGAAGAAGTTGTGTGAGATCATCGTCCACCACTGCCTCGATGACGCAACCTCAATTACGTTTCCATCTACACAAACTACGATAAGACAAAGCTTTAATTTTCTTCAGCAAAGTACATTTGTTGATTACAATCAGCCACAATAAGTCACAGTGAAAAAAACATTTAATTTGAGCATTATAGTTTATTAGCAACAGTAATCGGACTTTTATTTGTTTATTCCATTACTATTCCAGTTTCAGTCCTTTGTCATTTATTACAGACAATAACTTGTGTGAAAACTACGAACTGTAGAATCCTAATAATATTTTCAAAGACTACAGTATTTCAAAACGCTAAGTTAACAATGCAGTTCATTTAAACCACAATTTAAGTGTCGTGCGTTGGTCACCTTAACCGTTCCATTTGCAAACATAAATTTTGCTAACTGAAATTTCATACGAAGTTAATAATTTTCAATAATAATTAAGTAAAATAATTTAAAGATGGCTGCCAGAAAATGGCATTACAATCAGTTTGGTTTGCTACCATCTTAGAGTTTTGAGTAGAAAGTACAGTTAGCAACTTTGCTTTTAAATCCAAAGTAAATTTCAAAATTAATTAAAATAAAATTAACTCCTTCAGAGTTTGGCGACCGTAAGACTCTAGACATAACATTTTTGTCAGAGGGTTTAATAAGAAGGTAAGTCACAATCTTTTCTTGCACCTGCAACTTAAGCTGTTCAGCGGAAGGATGTAGTCACAGTGTCAAAACGGTACTAAAGGTAGACAGTCCTATGATTAAGGCGTTGTTCTTTATTTTTATAGTCGAGTCCCTGCGTAAATGAGTTGCTTCGGAATTGATAGTTGATCACACTAATTGCTTAAGAGCAATCAATTTAGTATGTACACGGTTCAATTCCTAAAGAAAGGTTAGCTGCCCAAATAAATGCAGTGCAAATACTACAGTGAGTGGTAGGGCGAATCTTTTGTGTTCACTGATAACTTTTGCTAAGGCTAAAAATTACGACCTGTGCTACAGCCGAGATCACGCGAAACAGCTAAGCAGAAGGCAGCTGCAGCGTCCGATTTTGCACGCAGCGACCGATGAAGGGGAACAGTAACTTTCATTATTCAATATAAAAGTTTTGGCCATACTTGGTGCATTTAAACGATATTAACACACGCAACAAGCAATTGTAATACCAATAGGTCACAAAATGTCAGTTTTATAATAACTGTAATAATAGTACGCAATATGTCGTCATTTAAAAAATAAAATGAATTTGCGTAAAATCGTGAGGGTTCAGTCACAAATTTCCCCATTTAATTAGCTTATGATTGTTTGATTTAATTCGACTATATTCCAATATCCTTATTGCCATCTCATTTCTCCAGAACCCTACTCAGCATTAACCAGGTCGGTTTCTGCCATATGTTCCATTTGTTCCATTCCTCTATGTGTAATTCGTGCTAGTATTTCGCCACTTTCACATTAAACTGACGCTTCTGTAACATTCACATCTGCAAACATATGCCTTATTAGATACTGAGATTATTACCTTCTTCACATTCTTCTCTGAGGGTATTACTCCTGTCTCGTATTCGCTGCATGGAATTCGGGTCAGTTTGGTCATGGCTGGCTATCCCAAGAGTCATAATAATTTTAAGATAATGTCTACTCGAGGTACTTTACTGACTGTTAGATCTTTCAGTGCTTTGTCAAACTCATATCGCGATTTCGCATCTTCAATCTAATCTTCATTGAATTCCTCTTCTCTTTGTACAACTTGGTTATTTTGTCTTTCGTTCATACAGTCGCTCTACCTTCCACCCTCCTTGCTTGGTACTGGCCTACCGTTAAGCTCTTCATTTTCATACCGTTGCTTCTCTTTTCTCCAAATATTTCTTTGATCTTCCCATCCGCGGCATCTGGTCATGTACGCTCCTGCAACTTTGCGTTTCTTCCCTAGCCACTCCTGTTTCGCTGCTTTGCACTTTCTATAAATCTCATTTCTTAGTGGTTTCTATTTTATTTTGCTTGCTCCGTTTCCAACATTTTTGTATTTTATCCTTTCATCATTTCATATGCCTCATGTTATCGAAACATTCCTGCTTCATCTTGTCTGAGTAGTTGTCCCCTGCAATCATCACTATATCATCTCTCAAAGCTACCTATTCATTTTCCATTGTATTTATTTTACCTGTTGCAGTTATTCGCAGTTCAATACTCCCTTTGAGACTATATGCAAACTCTTATTGTTTTAACTTATCCAGGTCCAGTCTTAATTTTCTAATTTTCAAATTTCTTCAGCTTTACTCTGCACTTCACAACCACGAAATTGCGACCAGAATTCCTATATGCTCGTGGAAATGTTATGCAGATTGAAATCTGCTTTCTGAATTTCTGTATTACCGTCATATCATCTAATTGAAATCTCAGGTGTCTCTAGGCCTCTTCAAGTGTACAACATTTCTTTGTGATTCTTAAATCAAGCCATGTTCACTTACTCGTACTTTTTTCTCTTTCTTTTTCTACAATCGAAGCCGGCCGGAGTGGCCATGCGGTTCTAGGCGCTACAGTTTGGAGCCGAGCGACCGCTCCGGTCGCAGGTTCGAATCCTGCCTCGGGCATGGATGTGTGTGATGTCCTTAGGTTAGTTAGGTTTAATTAGTTCTAAGTTCTAGGCGACTGATAACCTCAGAAGTTAAGTCGCATAGTGCTCAGAGCCCATCTACAATCGAATATAATCTACCATTATGATTTTTCGTCTGCCTTATCATAATGAATAATTTATATTACGCCATCATATATTTTTTCAATCACTTCATCATACACAGAGCTAATAGGTATGTACACTTCTATTACAGTTGTGGATCGTAATTTTTTGTCATCTTTGGTATGATAATATGTTCACTATGTTGATCATAGCAGTTCATTCGCATTTTGATTTTCTTGTTCATCATTATACCTTCTCCTGCCATTACTCTTATTTGGTTTTGCTTTAATAATCCTGTACTCATCCCGACGAAAATCCTGTTATATCTGCCACCAGACTCCACTAGTTTCCACTATATATAATTTCAACCTGTCCATTCCTCTTTCAATTTTCTTACGTACTTATCCGATAAAAAATCTACCATTCCACACTCCAGCCTGTAACACGTCTGATTTGTCTTTCTTCTGATATTATCTCCATGAATAGTTCCTGCGTGGAGAACCGAATGGAGTACTGTTTTACTCCCAGAATATTTTAAAAAATAGAATGCCATCGTCAATGAACCATGTGGTAAGGCAGCATGTCCTTGGGGCATATAATGGTAGTAGTTCCCCTTTGCTTTCATCCGAACAGCAGTACCAACATACCATGGCCATGTTGGCTAATGGTACAATGTTGGATCACTCATCCAGGCTGATGCCCCTGTAACTACAGAGAAGGCAGCGACGACCATTTGTTGCTGTAGTCTCTCAACAGATACACTACTAATGTCGTTACACTCATCTTTGTCAAGAAGTACAACTTTTGTGAATTTTACTATGGCTGGCTCTGTATTTTTGCCACTTTGGAAACCAAACTGTGATTCGCTTAAAAGATTGTATTTATTCAGGTAATTCATTAATCTGTCTTTCATAATTGCTTCTATTATTTTTTAGAATGGTGACAGCAGGGAAATGGGCTGGTTATTTTCTATGTCTTCTGCATTACCTTTCTTAAGCAAAGGTACAACTCCTGCCTGTTTTAACTGCTCTGGAAATGTCACTGATGTGAAGTATTCATTTATTATATTTGTTAAGGCGCCTTGTATAATCTCATTGGTACTTCATCGAAGCCTACTGACTTTTTATTTTTTATTTTTTGAACAGTTTTATTGACTTTATTCTCTGTGGTTGGAAGTAACATCATTGTATTTAGTGCAACATTATTTACATGTGTTATATTTGTTTTGGAAAATGTTTGCTGTAACTTCTCTGCAATACTTGAAAAATGCTTGGTTTGAAGAACTAGAGCTTATGGTCGGAATATTATGTACGAAATGCTGGACTATGCCATAGTATACCCACTGCCTTATTTCACAGCGTTCAGATGCACTCAGGGAAGGGACTCACCTGACAACTTCGTGTCAGTTTAACTATCGCAAGGTCATATGAAATTTTTCATCCCACATTTTGCTCGTCCACTGCTCTAGAATCCAAAGCCGATGCGTTTTGCCCCACTTTAACAGCGGCGACTGTGTAGTTTCATAATTAATAGTCATTGTGCTACAGGTCGTCCATGAAACCAAAAAAGCACTCACGGAAAGCTGAATGGCATCCACCCTCAGATTTCTACTGTACCTCACCAGATCGACTATTGCATATACACTATTTCATAAAAAATATCCTGATACCACTGTGTAATACGGGATTGACCGCTAGATGTCAAGAGGGGCAGACTCTCCCGCACATAAGAAGGCGGGGCGTATTGTGTTATCAGTACAGAAGCGGTAACAGCACAATGGCGCGGTCAGGAGAGCTCATTGCCCTCGAAAGTGGGCTAATCATTGAATGTCACCGGATAACAAATCCATCAGAAACGTTTCAACCCTTCTACAACTGCCCAAATCCACTGTTGGTGATGTGACTGCGATTGGAAACGTGAAGGAACAACGTAAACGTTAACTCCGTCCACAGACCCTGGCGGACCCAGCGGGACCGACGGGCCGCCGTGTCATCCTCAGCCCACAGGCGTCACCGGATGCGGATATGGAGGGGCATGAGGTCAGCACACCGCTCTCCCGGCCGTAGGTCAGTTTACGAGACCAGAGGCACTACTTCTCAATCAAGTAGCTCCTCAGTTTGCCTCGCAAAGGCTGAGTGCACCCCCCTTGCCAACAGCGCTTGGCAGACCGGATGGTCACCCATCCAAGCGCTAGCCCAGCCCGACAGCTCTTAAGTTCGGTGATCTGACGGGAACCGGTGTTACCACTGCGGCAAGGCCGCTGGCGTGAAGGAAAAAAGAACAGCTAAAGCAAGGCCAGACACACTTGATGTATTGACGATCAGGGACCGTCGAGCATTGACGAGCGCGTTTGTAAAAAATCAGCTGGAAGGGTCACCCTGAATTCCAAAGTGCTGCCACCTGTCCAGCCATCACAACGGCTGTGCATAGGGAGTTAAAAAGAATGTTGTACAATGGTCGAGCATCTCCCCATAAACCACATATTTTTGCAGTCAGTGCTAAGCGAAGCTCGAGGTGGTCTAAAGAGCAACGCTACTGGACAGCGGATGGCTCGACACGAGTGTTCTGAATTGATGAACCACGCCGAACCAATCCGATAAAAGGATTTTGGTTTGTCGAATACCTGGAGAACGTTATCGGCCACCATATGCAGTGTCAACAGTTAATTATGGTGAAGGTGGTGCTATACAGTATGGATTTTTTTGTTTCGTGGTTATCGTTGCGGAAGGATATGAATACATTTTACAGTTTTGCACACTGCGTTCAGTAAAGGAGTAGTTTGGAGACGACGATTATTTGGATCAGCACGACAGTGCACTGTGTCATAAAGCGGCAACTGTGAGAGAATGGTTTGTGAAGAATAACATTCCTGAACTGGAGTGGTCTGCCCTATACCCCGATCTGAACCAAATGGAGCACCTTCTAGATGAGATAGAACACTCACTTCGCTCCATACTCCAGCGTCCAACTTCACTACCTTCTCCAGTTTCTGTTCTGGAAGAATCGGCTGCCATTCTCCACACACACACACACATTCAGACACATCTTTGAAAGTGTCCCCGGCAGAGTTCAAGCGGTCACGAAGACGAAGAGTGGACACACTCCATATTTATGTCCATTAATTGATGTCCAGATACTTCACATCAGATAGTGCATTAAGACATCAGTTCTCCCCGTCTGATAAGGTCTATGGCGCCCCAGTTGATCTCAGGGTTTTGTATCTTTCTTTTGTACATTTCACACCAATATCTCTAACTGCTGAACGTGCTGCACTAATCTGCCGAAAAATGCAATTATATTTAGCCGGATCTCGACAATATGAGTTTAGGGGCAAAGACTGGCAATTACCTACTACTGTAGATAAAGTCGAAGTTGTGCACTACATGAAATGTAAAAGAGTGGGATTTTTTTTACTACAAGCCTATTTTAGTCACAGCTAGAGTCACTCAAGTTGTACAGATATTTGGAAATACAATGTATAGATAGAGTAAGTGTAGCAAAATAACCCTGGGTTCGGTGTGGGGCGGCGGAGGGGTGAAGTGGACCGCGGTAGTTGTCGTGGGGTTGTGGAACACTGCGGCTGCGGCAGGGACGGAGCCTCTCCGTCGTTTCTAGGTCCCCGGTTAACATACAATACAATACAATACAATACAAGTGTAGCAAACGACAATGCCAAGTTGTATGTAAAACAAATAACATGCTACGATTCGTTGGTAACACCGTGAAATTTCAGTCGGTCCATAATAGTGATTAGTTACAGAACACTTTTACGCCCCATACTTTAATGCATACGTATTAAAAAAAAGGATGTATGTAGATATACAAGTATGTATATATGTTCCACATTTCCTTCTAAACCACTGGACCGATATCAGCCAAACTTGATACACGTATCACTTACTGTCTGGAAATCATCGCTATGGGAACAGAACCACCTACCTATCAAAGGCGTGAGCGTGAAACTGCAGTGTAGCCCACGACGCGCAAATACTACACTTTAGTAATCCAGTGTTTGTGAATGAGGGCACTTAGAGACTTGCGGCAAGATTTACACGTGATTTCAAACCTTTACACTGTACCTCGCTTAGGACGCCCTCAAAGAACGGGCAAAAGTTCGTCGCTTACAACATTTTCACTGTTCATGTAATAAAGCTGTCGCATGGAGCATGACGTTTTAATTTGTTGCTTTTTTGCTACTAACTGTATTCGTGACACATTTTGCAGACAGAATTCACATATACCACTGAAGGTATCAGAAATATTATATCACTGAACGACACTTAGTCCAGGAGATATGGTGTCATAAACACTGATGCGTGGAAAATTGCTCCGTGATGCCAACAGTAGCCACATAATTATGTCGGTGAGTGTATGAGGAAAAATATTTCATTGCACGAGACATAATTTAGGAGGTATGAAACCAAATACTTGAGACGCGAAAAACTGTAGCACCATGTATGACGTTTTAACGTATTACTTCTTTACTACTAACTCTGAGAGGTGGCATGAGCCCCCTCTCATATTTCTATCTTACGATTCTCCTCTCTAATTGCATGCGGTGGAAAGTTGCTATTCCTTCACACTCGGACTTCCCACGCAGCGTCTCTCGTCACCCGGGTGGTCCGGTGACAGGCGGGCTCTGTTGAACTGGAGAGGGTTAAGCCGACGGGTGTGAGGAAGTCGAGTGAATGCTTTGCAGACGCCGACATTGTCAAAAGACACGCCCGGAGGGGTTTGAAGTAGCGGCTGGGCTAGAGGTTCCGTTACTTCGCAGAATCTTAGCGAAAACACTTTCTGGCGGGCTACCAGCGAGGCGTGGGAATCACTTGTGTACCCAGGCAGTTGTGGCGGGAAAATTCCCGCGCTTTCTGCAAAATAGTAACTGTGATTGGCTTGCTCAGGGCATAGCTCCGTGACGTAGCAAAATCAGCACAGAAATTGGCGCCAAGAATCTCCATTGGTGGAATGGTAGTGCTCCGGCAATGGAGTGGAATTTCCGCCGGTTTTCGAGTTGCTGATTGGAACGTTTAACCACGGCCACTGTCGTGGGGGCGGGAATGTTGTGTGTTAGGCCTGTACGGGTGCTCTAAGTAGTCGGCTCTCGCCTTTCGGTCGAGGACGTCGAAGCAACCAGCCATCGCCTCCTGTACGCCAGATCGTGTTTCGGGCAGTTAAGAAGACAGTTTGGTAATGTATGTCCGCAGCACCGGCAGATAGGGATTTTCCTAGGTGATAATCAGAGCTCAGCAGAGCGCGCCTGTTCGTCTTTTTCTAACTTTGTTCTGTCTTGAGTAGCAGCAATTACTGTTGGGTTAGCTGTGTGTCTCTCTTGAGATTTGAGTGGCAAGGAATTGGCTCCACATACCACTTCGTCTTAAACCTCACGATCTAGTTTAGGGACAACTTCACCTTTACAGTGTTTGTATGTGTATCCAATTTGAGCCAATTTGATGTATTATAAATTAGAATTCATGTGTTTTTGTTTATTATTTTGTGTTTAGTCTTAATAAATCATATTGTTATTTTGGACAGAACTTTCATTCTGTTAATCGGTAGAGCAACCCATAATTTCTCACTACCTTTATGGAACCTTCCTTTATTTAACTTATTTATAAAATTAAATTATTGCAGGTGCCAAACTCTTTTCTACTCCACTTGCAGGGTTGATTACAGTCAGTTCGCGTATAATTTTTAATCCTTGTGCAACAGCAAAAGTCGGAGTTAGAATAGGGGGGGCTTAGAGCATCATTTACATATGTAGATTCTAGAATTTAGTGTTAAATACACTGCTGGCCCCGGCACCTCGCTACTCTATTCGCAAAAAATTTCGCACACACTATGAAATATACTACTGAATATACCTGAAAAATTACTGTATATTATTTTACAGCGCATAGTTGAGAAGATATAACGTCATCAAAATTGAGTTGGAAATTCGATACACATACAGGCGAAATATGTGTACAAATATGTTGAATATATGTGAAATATATTTGACTTGTGCACGGGTAGTGCCATGGTTAGTAGCTCATCCTAAACCCTTGGAATGATTTCAACTAAATTTGGTACAATCTGGAAAGAAATATTGATTGTGGGGATAAGAACCACCAGCCTCATGTTGGAGTTAGCGTGATTACGTTGTGGGGAAAATGACGGGGGTCTGGGGAGGGGAAGGGAGAGATGCATAGAGAGCGAGAGGGAAGGAGAAGAAGGGCACAGATAGAAAGGAAGAAAAGACAGAGAGAGGAGGAGTGCGAAATGGACAGATACAGAAAGGAGGAGATGGACAGAAAAAGGAAAGAGGAGGACATGGATAGAGACCGAGGGGGGGAAGAGTTAGGCAGAGAGGAGGTGAATAGACGGAAAAGGAAACGAACAGAGAAAGGGAATAGGAGATGCATAGAGAGGGGAGAGAGGAGAAGACGGACAGATGGACACAGAAAGGAAAGCGTTGAAAGAAGCAAATGGACAGAAGAGGGGAGATGAGAAGATTGACAGAGAGGAAGGAGGAGAGGGCAGAAGGAGATGGATGGAGAGTGGGTGGAGGATGTGGTAGGCAGGGAGAGGGGGTGGAGGATGTGGAAAGAGAGTGGGAGAAGAGGATATGGACAGAGAGTGATGGTATAGGAGGGCGGTACGAGTTGTCACAACGCTTGTTTGACTGACGAGATAAAATAAAAGAAAGCCTAAAATTTCCTAACTGGCGGGCACTCCAAGAAAGACGCCGCATATATCGCGAGAGCCTGCTAAGACAACTTCAAATAATGTTTATCTGGGCATAAACTGCGAATATTCTTGTTCGCTACCTACTTATGACGAAAAAAAAAATTAAAGAAAAGGCTTCGCGGTGGATAATCGCTTCGCCTGCGAAATCTGAAGTTGCACCTAATGCCAGGACTGAACGGTAACTTCCAGTTGTGGCTCCAGTCCAGATGGTATTTTCCGCGTAATATACATGTTACGGCGCTTCGTGGCTTTACAGGGAAGGCAGTTAAAGAGGAAATGTACCGGGAACGCCGGAGGATTCGGAGAACCAAAGCATAGTGTATGTCGCAAGGGCATCCCGTCTCGCAGAAGCCGTGTGCGCCTGCGCTGTACGATTTCCCATTGTTATTGGAGGAGCAGCTGATTCTGTTTCAAGAAGCGGTTATGAAACTGGCCGGTTGTTCAGGAGGCACTCAACAAGTGTGTATTTCTCAGAAGTATTCACAGTAAACGTGATGAGTGAAAGCTACTGTGAACCGGCTTACGGGGCCAAAAATCAGGGTCAATGCACATAGAAACAAGTGGATAAACAGGGGGTGCAAGAAAGTCCTCCCAGACCATGATATACCTGACTTCCATAATAAATGTTCACAGGGAGCCACAGTATTAAATATTTACAGCAAATCATAAAACAATGTTTAATGCTGAAAATAAAAGCAAAACAGTCTGGAAGGTTGTAACACACGAAACAGAAAACAGAAACACAATGACAATAATTTACAGAAGAAAGACAGTGGCCGGCCGCGGTGGCCGTGCGGTTCTAGGCGCTTCAGTCCGGAACCGCGAGACTGCTACGGTCGCAGGTTCGAATCCTGCCTCGGGCATGGATGTGTGTGATGTCCTTAGGTTAGTTACGTTTAAGTAGTTCTAAGTTCTAGGGGACTGATGACCTCAGATGTTAAGTACCGTAGTGCTCAGAGCCATTTGAATCACTTGAACCAAAGACAGTGATAAATCTTTAAATGATCTGCAGAAACTAGCGTATTTTGTGAATGAATGTTTTTCAAGTATAACAGAGAAACAAAAATTCCCAGAATCGAATGTTACCCACCACAGACTATGAAGTCAGGAAAACAGTACAAAAATTAACGACATGAAGTCAAAATACAAGCCCGTTAACTAACATAATAAATGAGCCTTTCAGCTCAGGTTACTTTCTAGAGTATCTGAAACAGCAAGAGGTATGCCTCAGCTAAAGAACGGTTAAGCAGAACATACAGAAAACTAGTGGTCAGTTTCTCTTTCTAAAAAATAATATAATCCATTATCGAAGACACACAATGAATTACTCGAATAAATATAACTTCATCACTGAGGAATAATTCGGTTTCTGGTGTAGCAAAAGTACAGAATAAGCTATCGTAGAATTTATGAATGTGGTACTCGATGCGGTACAGAAGGATGAATGTGTCAGAGATATATTTTTAGCGCTAACAAAAGGCTAACAACATTCTACTAAAAAATTAGAATAATTGGAAATAAAAGGATCTGTGAATGAGAGGTTCTGATCATATATGAAAAAGAATGTGCAGAGATGGATGTCGCACAAGATTAAACTAAAGCATAATTTTATTGAAACATTTGTCAAATCGCATGTATATTAATATAGGAATCCCTCAGGGCAACATCTTAGAACCAATGTTGTTTTTGGTTTACATAAGTGACAGACATGGGGAAAAATTCTTTTTGCTGATCCAGCAAAATAGTAATTACCAATAAAATAGTAAAATTCTTAGTGGAAATTGCAGATGGAACCCTTGGGGCTACCTGTATTTGATCATAACGCAATAAGGTTACAATGAGCATAAATATGATAAACAGCATGTATTCCTTCTTAAAAAGGGAAAATAATTCCGTAAAATAAAATGTGAACTAATATTTCATATGTTGTTGTTGTGGTCTTCAGTCCTCAGACTGGATTGATGCAGCTCTCCATGCTACTCTATCCTGTGCAAGCTTCTTCATCTCCCAGTACCTACTGCAACCTACAAGCTTCTGAATCTGCTTAGTGTATTGATCTCTTGGTCTCCCTCTACGATTTTTACCCTCCACGCTACCCTGCAATGCTAAATTTGTGATCCCTTGATGCCTCAAAACATGTCCTACCAACCGATCCCTTCTTCTAGTCAAGTTGTGCCACAAACTTCTCTTCTCCCCAATCCTATTCAGTACCTCCTCATTAGTTACGTGATCTACCCACCTTATCTTCAGCATTCTTCTGTAGCACCACATTTCGAAAGCTTCTATTCTCTTCTTGTCCAAACTATTTATCGTCTATGTTTCACTTCCATACATGGCTACACTCCATACAAATACTTTCAGAAACGACTTCCTGACACTTAAATCTATACTCGATGTTAACAAATTTCTCTTCTTCAGAAACGATTTCCTTGCCATTGCCAGTCTACATTTTATATCCTCTCTACATCGACCATCATCAGTTATTTTACTCCCTAAATAGCAAAACTCCTTTACTACTTTAAGTGTCTCATTTCCTAATCTAATCCCCTCAGCATCACGCGATTTAATTTGACTACATTCCATTATCCTCGTTTTGCTTTTGTTGATGTTCATCTTATATCCTCCCTTCAAGACACTGTCCATTCCGTTCAACTGCTCTTCCAAGTCCTTTGCTGTCTCTGACAGAATTACAATGTCATCGGCGAACCTCAAAGTTTTTACTTCTTTTCCATGAATTTTAATACCTACTCCGAATTTTTCTTTTGTTTCCTTTACTGCTTGCTCAATATACAGATTGAATAACATCGGGGAGAGGCTACAACCCTGTCTCACTCCCTTCCCAACCACTGCTTCCCTTTCATGCCCCTCGACTCTTATAACTGCCATCTGGTTTCTGTACAAATTGTAAATAGCCTTTCGCTCCTTGTATTTTACCCCTGCCACCTTCAGAATTTGAAAGAGAGTATTCCAGTTAACGTTGTCAAAAGCTTTCTCTAAGTCTACAAATGCTAGAAACGTAGGTTTGCCTTTTCTTAATCTTTCTTCTAAGATAAGTCGTAAGATTAGTATTGCCTCACGTGTTCCAACATTTCTACGGAATCCAAACTGATCATCTTCGAGGTCCGCTTCTACCAGTTTTTCCATTCGTCTGAAAAGAATTCGCGTTAGTATTTTGCAGCTGTGACTTATTAAACTGATAGTTCGGTAATTTTCACATCTGTCAACACCTGCTTTCTTTGGGATTGGAATAATTATATTCTTCTTGAAGTCTGTGGGTATTTCGCCTGTCTCATACATCTTGCTCACCAGATGGTAGAGTTTTGTCATGACTGGCTCTCCCAAGGCCATCAGTAGTTCTAATGGAATGTTGTCTACTCCCGGGGCCTTGTTTCGACTCAGGTCTTTCAGTGCTCTGTCAAACTCTTGACGCAGTATCTTATCTCCCATTTCATCTTCATCTACATCCTCTTCCATTTCCATAATATTGTCCTCAAGTACATCGCCCTTGTATAAACCCTCTATATACTCCTTCCACCTTTCTGCCTTCCCTTCTTTGCTTAGAACTGGGTTGCCATCTGAGCTCTTGATATTCATACAAGTGGTTCTCTTCTCTCCAAAGGTCTCTTTAATTTTGCTGTAGGCAGTATCTATCTTACCCCTAGTGAGAGAAGCCTCTACATCATATATTTCATATATTACATAGCAAATACAGAAGTTTAGTAATTAACATTGAAGGTCACCTGAAGTGGAATGAACACACAAATGCTCTAGCAAACAGAAGCGTCATCAGCACAATTTAAAAAGTCCTGTCATCGGTGTGTCACAGATGCCTTATACACAGTCCAGTCACAATAATGTGCCTACCGCCTGTGTTAGACGTCAACGGTTAATAATCACTCACAGACGGCAGGTGCGGCACTAGCAGTGGAGAGTATATAAAACGTTTTGTAAAATGCGTTTTAACCATCATCCAGATCCAGGATGTAGGGTCCAACAGATTAGTTAAAAGCACCCCATTCCTATAAAGCGTGTCTGTGGGAAGGAGAGGGACAGGGCGGTGAGGGGGGGGGGATGCGGCAGACACTGAAAATAGTACAATCGTTATCGTATTGCAGAAACAGAGCGACTTATCTTATGTGAAAAAGGGTATGATCTTTGGCTTTTGGGTCAAAGGTTAAAGCAATTCCGAAACCGCTAAGTTTGTAAACTGTTCCTGTGCCGCCATGGTTAAGGTATATCGTGAATGGCAAAATGCCGCTATCCAAAACCGGCGCTATGGCAGCTGGGGTCGCGACTGGGGATAGATGACAGACGGTAGCGGTGACGTGTACAGGCGGATAGGTGTGCAACTGTTGAGCAACAAGGCGCCCCGATCAACCAAGGGGCTACCAACAATGTGTCCGCAACGACTGCTCAGTGAACGTTTCTGCGTATGGGCCTCTGCAGAAGGCGCCTGGTTCGTGCACCCATGCTGATTGCTGTTCATCGGTGACGAAGGTTGGAATTTGCACGCCAGTACCGCAACTGGGCGTCCTTCTGAATGGTGACAGGAGGCCTTTTCAGATGAATCACGTTTTGTGCTCCGTTGGACAGATGACCATTGGCGTATACAGCATGAGACGTTTGAAAGCAAGCCCCGTCGGAGGTTTGAGTCTTCCTTCGGGCATGAGTATGTGTGTTGTCCATAGTGTAGGTTAGTTTAAGTTAGATTAATTAGTGTGTAGGCTTAGGGACCGATGACCTCAGCAGTTTGGTCCCATAAGATCTTACCACAAATTTCCAAAATTTCTGAAAGCAAACATCTGGAACAATCGTCGGAAGATTCCAGGCCGGAGGAAGTAGTGTTATAGTCAGAGTTTTCGCGGCATGGTCACGATGCTATCCACCAGCAGCACAATGCAACGTGTCACACAGCTCGCAGTGTACGTGTGTGCTTCGAAGAGAACCAGGATGAATTTAACATACTCCACTGACCACCAAACTCTTCGAATTTAAGCTGAATCGAAAATATGTGTGACCACCACGATCATGTTGTTGAAGCCATGGATCCTCAACCGAGAAATCTGGCGCAGTTAGCCAAGGCACTGGAGTCGGCATGGCTCCACATCCCTGTCGGTATCTTCCAGTATCTTACTGAGTATCTTCCTGCATGTCTCGCAGCGATCCGCGCAGAAAAAGGGTGTTATTCACTCTTTTGACGGGTGGCCACATTAATGTGACTTGACAGTGTGGTTACATGCTATCCCTATATCCACTCCACCTTTAGCTGCGGAATCATTAGTTAGGGTCTCATACACAAAACAAGGACACAAGTCTTCAACCTGTAGAAAAAGGCTGCTATAATAATAGCTGAAGATACTAACTGAGTTCCCTGTAGAGCTCTGTCTCGTCACGCTATGTGAGTATGTCTACCAGTCTGTTTATATATATCAAGAAGAACATCAGTGATTAGTTCATAAACAGCAAGACTCAAGATCACGGAAGAAGATCCGTATTACTTTGAGTTTACCATGTTGTTGTTGTTGTGGTCTTCAGTCCTGAGACTGGTTTGGTGCAGCTCTCCATGCTACTCTATCCTGTGCAAGCTTCATCTCCCAGTACCTACTGCAGCCTACATCCTTCTGAATCTGCTTAGTGTATTCATCTCTTGGTCTCCCTCTACGATTTTTACCCTTCACGCTGCCCTCCAATGCTAAATATGTGATCCCTTGATGCCTCAAAACATGTCCTACCAACCGATCCCTTCTTCTAGTCAAGTTGTGCCACAAACTTCTCTTCTCCCCAATCCTATTCAATACCACCTCATTAGTTACGTGATCTACCCACCTTATCTTCAGCATTCTTCTGTAGCACCACATTTCAAAAGCATCTATTCTCTTCTTGTCCAAACTGGTTATCGTCCATGTTTCACTTCCATACATGGCTACACTCCATACAAATACTTTCAGAAACGACTTCCTGACACTTAAATCTATACTCGATGTTAACAAATTTCTCTTCTTCAGAAACGCTTTCCTTGCCATTGCCAGTCTACATTTTATATCCTCTCTACTTTGAACATCATCAGTTATTTTACTCCCTAAATAGCAAAACTCCTTTACTACTTTAAGTGTCTCATTTCCTAATCTAATCCCCTCAGCATCACCCGATTTAATTTGACTACATTCCATTATCCTCGTTTTGCTTTTGTTGATGTTCATCTTATATCCTCCTTTCAAGACACTGTCCATTCCGTTCAACTGCTCTTCCAAGTCCTTTGCTGTCTCTGACAGAATTACAACGTCATCGGCGAACCTCAAAGTTTTTACTTCTTCTCCATTAATTTTAATACCTACTCCGAATTTTTCTTTTGTTTCCTTCACTGCTTGCTCAATATACAGATTGAATAACATCGGGGAGAGGCTACAACCCTGTCTCACTCCCTTCCCAACCACTGCTTCCCTTTCATGCCCCTCGACTCTTATAACTGCCATCTGGTTTCTGTACAAATTGTGAATAGCCTTTCGCTCCCTGTATTTTACCCCTGCCACCTTCAGAATTTGAAAGAGAGTATTCCAGTTAACGTTGTCAAAAGCTTTCTCTAAGTCTACAAATGCTAGAAACGTAGGTTTGCCTTTTCTTAATCTTTCTTCTAAGATAAGTCGTAAGATTAGTATTGCCTCACGTGTTCCAACATTTCTACGGAATCCAAACTGATCTTCCCCGAGGTCGGCTTCTACCAGTTTTTCCATTCGTCTGTAAAGAATTCGCGTTAGTATTTTGCAGCTGTGACTTATTAAACTGATAGTTCGGTAATTTTCACATCTGTCAACGCCTGCTTTCTTTGGGATTGGAATTATTATATTCTTCTTGAAGTCTGTGGGTATTTCGCCTGTCTCATACATCTTGCTCACTAGATGGTTGAGTTTTGTCATGACTGGCTCTCCCAAGGCCATCAGTAGTTCTAATGGAATGTTGTCTACTCCCGGGGCCTTGTTTCGACTCAGGTCTTTCAGTTCACTGTCAAACTCTTCACGCAGTATCTTATCTCCCATTTCATCTTCATCTACATCCTCTTCCATTTCCATAATATTGTCCTCAAGTACATCGCCCTTGTATAAACCCTCTATATACTCCTTCCACCTTTCTGCCTTCCCTTCTTTGCTTAGAACTGGGTTGCCATCTGAGCTTTTGATATTCATACAAGTGGTTCTCTTCTCTCCAAAGGTCTCTTTAATTTTCCTGTAGGCAGTATCTATCTTACCCCTAGTGAGACAAGCCTCTACATCCTTACATTTGTCCTCTAGCCATCCCTGCTTAGCCATTTTGCACTTCCTGTCGATCTCATTTTTGAGACGTTTGTGTTCCTTTTTGCCTGCTTCATTTACTGCATTTTTATATTTTCTCCTTTCATCAATTAAATTCAATATTTCTTCTGTTACCCAAGGATTTCTATTAGCCCTCGTCTTTTTACCTACTTGATCCTGTGTTCACCATGAGTAAACAAATAAAAAACACAATACAATATTTTGTAGCAGGGAATAAAATTGTGCGGTGAATTACCCAAGAAGATTAAATGGACAACTCAAAACTCAATATTTATGATGCTGTTAAAACATACTTCTTAAATAATACACACATTACAGAGTCAAGGCTCTCGTATTTAGATAGCACAGAGTAGGAAATGGCAAAAATTAAAATTATTTACTAATATACAACTGTCATAGTCTATTAATCTTAATATATAATCTTTTCTTCAGCTCAACATCCCATTCATTGTGGTAAGGCACTGACTCAGCTTTTTGACAGAGCGAATGAGACAACACCATGAATTCAATAGAGCGGCGGAAATATCGTCAGAGTTCTGATGCCATCCGAAAGCGTGAGTGTGAGAGTATGTACGTAAGTGTGTGTGTGATGTGGCGTGGTGTGGTGTGTGTGTGTGTGTTGTGTGTGTGTGTGTGTGTGTTTGTGTGTGTATGTTGTGGCTGTGTAGTATGGCCACTGACCAGTGAAGTGATACAAATAAATACTATAAAAGTGTTTTTCTAGATAAATTTGAAACTTCTTTGGAATATGTAAATACAGCTACGTGAGTTAATATTTCTCTATGCAGGAGTTGCTTAATTTCTTAAAAAATTGTTTCCTTTTTCAATGGGGATGACATACCTGATAGGTTAGGGGTTAGGTTAGTGGTGTTTAACGTCCCGTCGACAACGAGGTCATTAGAGACGGAGCGCAAGCTCGGGTTAGGGAAGGATGGGGAAGGAAATCGGCCGTGCCCTTTCAAAGGAACCATCCCGGCATTTGCCTGAAACGATTTAGGGAAATCACGGAAAACCTAAATCAGGATGGCCGGAGACGGGATTGAACCGTCGTCCTCCATACCTGATATGGTTTCGTAAATATCTATGGATGAATAAGTAAGTAATCAACTAACAGAGCAAATGTCTGACTGGGCTATGTCACAAAAGCTGTTTTCAAACAGGTTCGGCTAGATAATCCTCACACGCGCCAATGGTCGCTGGTGTACTTTAGTGTGACGGCGTTTAGTCTGCATTAATCCGCTGGGCTGTGTGGTGGTACAAGAATTTTCCTCACTAACAGAAGGAAGAAGAGATTGTTGCGTACCGTTCCTTATCGCCAGACCGTGCAGCCCTGTCATTGAGTAAATACTATCCCACTCTACAGTGCCTCACGGTTTGAGACAAACTGCTGATGATCATTCGTAACTGGTTGTGCACTTAAGTAGAGTCGTGCACGGCGCAGGTTTCTGCCTGCTCAAACCGTGTCTCGTCCTCTCGCCTGCAAGGGGCCATACACCAGCCCGACTGGATGGCGAACTGATTTTCGTGCAGCCCATCACGTCAGCGGTTTGACTGGCCAACTGGTTGCGCTGTATACGCTTCTCCCAGCACCCACCATTCCATCCCATCCACTGTACTGCGGAGAGCACTGCGTCTAGCTACAACATTAAAATTTATGGGGAAAAATTATGATTGTTTGATGACGTGTACTTAGTAATTCCTGCAACGTCTCAATGGATTTTTACGTAGTGATTATCAGTGATTCCACCCTACAAGGTTCCTACGCTTTTAATTCCTGCAGCACAAGCCCTACGATTCATTTGCGCTATTTGGAAATTCAGATGTACAATTAGCAGAATATCTCAAGACTGATGACATTTTGTAGTTGTTATTGCTATCACATACACTCTTCTCAACTATAAAAATACCTATGTTGGTACTGCAACTAGCTGAAGGTAAAAAAATGGATAAACTGGCGCTAAAGGTAAGCATGCTAATTTGTGCAGCCAATGAAAACGTTGACAACCATCCCGTGCGTAGAAAATAGAAATTACAAGGAAGAGGATAAAGGCAGGTCTTTGCAGACAGGCGTAGAACGGAGAGATCTATGCACGTCAATAACAGCCGCGCGTTTGCTTGGAGCGTCAAAAATTGTTTCAGTACACAAACGGCGACATCGCAGCGACGTTTGCACTGCGCCACTACATTGGGAGGCCATCATTATGAACGTACGAAGAAGAAAGATGTAGTGTGGCTGTTGGATAATGAAGCAGTGATCACAGCGAAGTGTCTAAAATAACAGAATATAATTATGTTAAACTGTTATTATCCACTGATGATTTGTGCATTGCTCTCGGTTGGTAGCAAAGCATTTGCTAGTTTGGGTGCATTTTAAGTTCTGATTGGCCACATTCGACCAAGAACAACACGTCTAGAGCCCAAACACAAAACAGTTTAACAGAGACACTTTGCGGCATGTTGAAAAAGAGGGAGACAGGGAGAGATGGAGATATATAGTTGCATGTGATAAACCCCTTCCCTCGACAATTTCTCTCCTTCATTTCTCCTCTGTGTTACCACAGGTGACGTGTCACTGATCTAATTTGTACTAAGATATTTGCTTTCACCGCCCGGAGTGGAATGCATAAGTTCTAACTAATGTTCACCGATCTTCTACAGTTGTAGGTCGTGAATCCGTTATCTTGAGGTTGTAATAAACTCTCAGCGAGGTACTGATATTGTATGAGTAATGAAACTTGCTACTCGCCTTTTATTAGCAGAATACGAGAAACTGCACAATTATATTCCGCTTCATGAAACACAAATACCGAGCGAGGTGCCACAATATCTCAAGACTGATGACATTTTGTAGTTGTTATTGCTATCACACACACTCTTCTCAACTATAAAAATACCTATGTTGGTACTGCAACTAGCTGGAGGTAAAAAAAATGGATAAACTGGCGCACACTGGACTCGCATTCGGGAGGACGACCGTTCAAACATGCTTCCGCTCATCCTGATTTAGTTTTTCCTTGATTTCCTTAAATCGCTTCAGGCAAATGCTGGGCTAGTGTCTTTGAAAGGGCACGGCCGACTTCCTTCCCCGTCCTTCCCTAATGCGATGGGACCGATGACTAGCTGTCTGGTCCCCTTCCCCAAATCAACCAAAAAATCGCAAGTCATTCTGGAAATCACAAATAATTTTCAATCTTCACACTTTCATAAAAAATAAACAAAACAATGAACCGTGTATTTGCGTGATTACTATCAAACTGTTCTGAATTACATTTCCAAATAACCAGAGATTGCTGTTTATGTCCTTAACTGACACCGACTATGGCAGATAACATGTTTGTCCTCTGAGACTGCGCAGCCGAACCACTTCGCCCGCCACCCAAGATAGGCGCGATCCGAAGAGCTACGATGTACTTCGTCTGCCTTTTTGTGTAGAAACTGTTTACTATTCTACCGGTAATTAACACTTTTGAAATAATGGAATGATCGCCTGCTATTTAAAGATGATTTTATATGAAATGCAATTTAATTCACTGTTTAGATTACCTATTATTATAATCATATCCCTAATGGAGAACGATAAGCAGGTGATTTTCAGTCTTTCTTAGAGCTCTTCTTATTTTCCCAATATTTCTTCATTTTCTACCCGAAGGCCTCATTTCTTTCTTCGGTCCACTTTGGCCGGTATGGCATAGGTTCCATCTCTGGAATAAACTTCCACTTATCAATTTGCTTCTTAGTGTATCCCGGTCTAATGTGTTTGTTACGTCAATTTTTGCGTTTGTCAAATCCTTCTTAACTTCAGTTACCCAAGGTATCAATGCTTTAAAGGTTGTCAAAGTCCAATAGACGTTTAGTTAGTCTGTTTCCAAGTAATCTGTTTAGGTGTCCATAGAACTTCATTCGTTTCTTCCTGACGTCAGTTTAGAAGTTTGACACTTTTTCTGTTGTCTCGATGGTTTGCAGTTTGTATCAGTCTTGTGTATATCGTGGTCCCAGAATTTTTCCCTTAATCTTTCTCTCTACTTTCTTAATTTCTTGTAAACCTAGGTTTCGATTCAATGAGAGTGTTTTGCTTGCGTATGTGACTGTCGGTTTGATTACTGTGCTTCAGTGTCTGATTTTAGTGCCTTTTGACAGGCATTTTTTGTCTGGACGCTTTCTTGATTTTCTGCAACCTGTTTTTTGTGCTATTTTTTCAAGTCCTGTTGGCTCAATAATTTCACCAAGGTACTTAAAGTGTTCAACTCTGTTAAGTTCGCCATAAGTTGTTTTCAGTTTCGGAATATCTAACTTGATACACATGAATTCAGTCTTCCCAAAGGAAATTTGCAGGCCAAACTTCTCTACACATTCTTTGAGGGCCTCGATTTGTTTTACTGCAGTTTATTCACTGTCGGTTAGAATCTCTAAGTCATCTGCAAACACCAAGTATGCAACATTCAATTTTCCTTAATCTCCTCCTAGTTCGATTGACTTCCCAAAGTTTTGTTTTCTTAGTTCCAGTTCCCATTCTTTCATCGCTTTGTCTAAAACTATGTTGAATAATACTGGCGAGATCCCATCTTCTTATCTTACTTCTTATTTTACTCCTTGTTTTTGACTAAGAATGATTTCGAAACTGCATCTACGAATTTAATTTTTGATTTGGTTTCTGACAGTGTTTGTTAGATCAGTTTTCGAGTTTTGGTGTCTAGTCTGCGTTCTTCTAGAAAATTGCCTAGAGATTGTCTATCTGTAGAATCGTATGCTTTTTCAACATCAACAAATGTGCAGACGGTTGGTTTCGACCTGCTTGCTTTAATTTTTAAAATAGTTTTAAGATTAAAGACTAGATCGAAAGCCTGCTTGGAAATCTGAAATTGTATGTTCTAGCTGTTCCTGTGCCTTCTTTAGAAGACACACGGATAAGATTTTGTAAGTGACCGGCGAAAGTGAAATGTCTCTGCAGCTGTTGACATCTGATCTTTCTCCCTTTTTGTGCAATGGATGAATTACGCACATTCCCAATCCTCTGGAATTTTTTCTGGCTGCAAATTTCTTGGAAGTTTTGAGTAATCTCTTTTAAGGAATTCTGACCAAGGTTCTTCACTAGTTCAGCTACAGTTCCATCTTCCCCCGATGACTTATTATTTTAGAGCTTTCTAATGTGACTACAAATTTCTTCTTGAGCTGGCGGTAGTGAAATTTCATTCGTGTGTTCTAGCTGTATCCTGGGGAATCTAGTACTTGGTTGTGAGCAATTTAGAAGCTGTGAGAAATATTTGGATAATTCTTGACAATTTTCTTTGATAGTTAGTGCCAATTTTCCATTTTGTTTCCTGAAACAGAGGTTTCGTAAAGTGTATCCTATGATTTGATTTCCAAACCTTTTCTTAAAAGTCGTATGTTTTGTGGTTCCTAAAGTCATCTTCAATTGAGTTTAGATGTTCATTTTGATACTTTCTATTAGTTTGTCTAAGTGTTTTAACTGTTTGTTTTCTAACTTCGAAAATTTTTTTGTGCGGTTTCTGATTTGTCACAGTTGTAGTTTAAGAAGGCTCGTTGTCTCTCTTCTATTGCATTATCACAATTGGAATTCCACCATGGGTGCTCGAATTTTTTCTTTAATGGGATCATTCCTCTTGTTTTCTGTATAATTTTCGTTTGGAAAGCTGTCTAGTTGCTTTGGTTCTTGGATTTTTTGCAAAACGAATTTGGTAATTAATGGTGTTTTCTTCGGTGTATCCTTTTTGGTATGAATTTAAATTTGACTCTGGTAAGATAGTGCTCAGAGTCTATATTTGCCCCACTGCGGACATGAATTTCTTTTTGGAAATCATGGGAAATCGTAGCGTGGTCTATCTGAAATTCACCTACCTGAAGGATTAGGGATCGCCACGTTTTTTGTTTGTTAGTGTTCTTTCGAAGCCTTGTTGACATGATTTTTAGATTGTTTTGTTGGCACAACTCGATGTACCTGACACTGTTCTTGTTCGTGAATTTGTGTGCTGGGTAATAGCCCCCTGTGTTTTTATATTTCCTCTCTTTACCAATTTGTGCGTTGAAATCACTGAGAAGAATTTTTATGTCCTCTTTCGGAATTTTGGACATTTCAACCTGAAGTTTTCCACAATTTTTTTTGTCTTCTCGAGTTCTGTTTTGTTGACAATGTTGGTATATATTTCGTTCGTGTGCTTAATTTTCATGGTCATTAGTTTGTTGATGATCGGATTTACATTTGTAACAGATTCAAGGATGTCCTAATTCACATTAAGGGCCATGCCAAAGGATGCAGCTCCTTTGCATGTTTCCTTGTCTGTTTTGCTTTTAAAGATACAGTAGTTGTTGTAGTATGTTGTTCCCGAATCTGTGAATCTAGTCTCCTGAAGCGCAAGGATTTGAATTTTTTGTCTGTTGAGTTCTGTAGTAAGATTCTGAAATCTGCCAGTATTTATAAGTGTTTAGATGTTAAAAGTGCCAATATATGTGAGATTTTCGTGGAAATGTACCAGAGGACTCCGACTTTCTCTGTCGTACGAGCCGAAGCTTTCCAGAATCCGATAGCTTGGTTGTCACCACAGGGCGAGTGAACTGACCACCTGGGGTAATGTTAATATTACTTGTACGAATCATGCTGCTTGTAATTAGGTTCCAGCTAACGCTGGTTGGATAGAACCACGGATTGTTAGTTCCTGGAGCTCAGTGTTCAGCTGCACCTCACACGGTGAATAGACGCTGGCCAGAGTACTGGTGGTTACCACACAGGCGTGTCTGGACCGTTAAATATGCTTTACCTTTATTATAAAACTTGCCTCTTCTACCAGTTCCAATGATCTGCTTCTCCGCTTTCACTGCCACTGAGATCTTCCTCGTTATCCTGGCAAGGAACCCTTACAGGTTACTATCAGCCGGGCCAGGTGAACCAAGGTTCTTTAACAATGTGTTACTCCTCCCCCTCCTCCTTTTTCAACAGGACTTGTGACGGGCTAAGGAAGATATTTAATAATAGATTTCTATCATTTTGGCACGCTGCTTCCGGACGCCGCAGCCAATTGGGGAGGAGGACCACAATTTAGGCAGTCTTTCTCGTGAAACCCTTACCAAACAAACCATCTGTCATCGCTACCTCACATCACATTACTTCATCTCCCCATTGCTGCCTTCTCACCTGCTCTAGGAAGGGCTTCTAGTAGTTGAATGTGATGGCTGCAAAGCCAGAAATATTGCAACTTGCTTATACAAGGTGTTAGCGGTAGAGATACAGATATCGTAATAATTAGTACCGTAATATTCGTATGTATGCACTTCAGTGTGTTAGTTGTTTTTTCGCTACATCTAACAGTCTTCCCACAAACAGATCGCATAGTTTCCATCGTGTATCGTGCCGGGGACCTAGAAACGACGGAGAGGCTTCGTCCTCGCTGTAGCCCTCAGTGGTTCACGTCCCCACAACAGGCTACAGCATTCCACTCACCCCACCGCCGCCCCACACCGAACCCAGGGTTATTGTGCGGTTCGACCCCTAGTGGACCCTCCCCGGAAATGTCTCAGACCAGACGTGTGTAACCTCAAATGTTTGCATGGTAGAGTAATTATAGTGTACACGTTCGTGGAGCTGGGTTTGCGCAGCAATCGCCGACATAGTGTAACTGAGGCGGAATAAGGGTAACCAGCTCGCATTCGCCGAGGTAGATGGAAAACCGCCTTAAAAACCATCCACAGGCTGGCCAACACATCGGAACTCGACACTAATCCGCCAGGTGGATTCGTGCTGGGGACCGGGAAGCAGCGTATTAGATCGCACGGCTAACCGTGCGGGCTTCACACAGTTTACTACCTAATGCTTTCAAATAGTTCAAATGGCTCTGAGCACTATGGGACGTAATATCTGAGGTGATCAGTCCCCTAGACATAGAACTACTTAAACCTAACTAACCTAAGGACATCACAAACATCCATGCCCGAGGCAGGATTCGAACCTGCTACTGCAGCGGTCGCGCGATTCCAGACTGAAGCGCCTAGAACCACTCGGTCACAGCGGCCGGCTACCTAAGGTTTTCTGCACAGTCGTAACTGCGCCACGATGTGGACTATGCCTGTCATTATAGACTATCGTTTTGCAATCTTTTCCCCAGAGTTCAGTACCTGACCTGCTGCCCTGGAGAAAATAAGCATTAATGCCTTGATTGTGCCAAGCGTACTAGGAAGTGCTAACTAACATAAAAATATACCACTCGAAATAGCTATAATTATTAGTCTGCAAATTAAACGTTGATCAGTACATTGTACTCAGTCATTAGTAATAATATCAGCACCTACACACTTAACACCCTATATGGCGTCTCTAGTGAACTTGATTCGCAGGGAATCTCTCACAAAACTTTTTACTCATTTGAAACCATGTGGCTCTCTTCTTAATCTCGGCGAGACATTTCCAGTATTTCCCGCTATTTCTTCGCGTCGTAAACAAACAGTTCCACATCAAAATTGCCTACATCCATGACGGGCTGGCGACAGCTATTGCTGGGGTTGTGATGACGTGTTCATTGCCCAATTCTTCCACGCCGGTGCTGCTTGTCGGCGATCGGAGAGATAGCTGCGAACGGCAGTGGTTGGCGGGCGCTATCCTCTGGCCACGTCTTCGCAGCTTCACTGCTGTAGTGTGGCGTGGCTCCATTCTATCGCATGTACAGACGAAACGCGAGGGGAAGTGACGCTGTGAGCTCGCGGTAGTAGTCGCTTGTGTGCAGTAGACGCGGTAGGCTGGCTCGCCGAGTAACCAACGCTTCAAGATGGCAAAGCGAGGGGCTGGCAACACGGCCGGTCTTGTCCAACGGGCTGCGCTCGAATGTGCAGTCTGTAAGTGGGCACTGCTTTGACCTTGTTAACTTATCTTTGACCAACAATGGCAATGTTAATGTAATAAGATCTTGGCACGTATGAAAAACAAGTTGGGTGCAGGATTTTGATAACAGCATAAGTTAATTATTTGCAATCCTGTTTTTGGAAATTTATGGTAAGTTCCTATGGGACCAAACTGCTGAGGTCATCGATCCCTAGGCTTACACACCACTCAATCTAACTTAAACTAACTTACGCTAAAGACAACACATACCTATGCCCGAGGGAGGACTCTAACCTCCGAGTAGGGGAGCCACGCGAACCATGGCAAGACGCCCTAGGCCGCTCGGCTACTCCGCGCGGCGCCCAGTGATTGTCGTGATATTAACTGAAAGGCAAATTGCCCTACAGAAGGGAACACATCACACCTGTGTCAGAGGTGAAAGCAGACTGTTCACTAAGCTAAAAAGAAGTCTTCGCAGTGAAGCTCGAAGTAACTGAAATGTTATGAAACAACTCTAATTTTCCTACACATCATCGCGTAGTTGCTCCTCGATCTCATCATAGTGTTGGAGGCGGTTGAAGTGGCTGCAGAATCAGTAATTGGTGGCACCAACGACCTTCCCCAACGGCAAAGTGCAAATCAGCCAGAAATTTCTCTAAATCCCTCTATACATCAGCTCTGGTGGCAGCAGGCCGTTGGCGGCTCTTGGCAGTGTCTGAAGTCCAAGATGAAGTAGAAAATGAAGTATGAATGGAGTGATTTCTGATTGCATGTTTTGTATAAGGAAACCTCGCATGCCACATTTCGTGTGTCTTACTGTATTCAGGTTGGCTGGGATTCAGATCTTCAGAGTGCCAACAGAAAAAATTGGTCCTCAGCTCTATTCGGTTAACCAGTAATGTGCATTCTGTCGTATCACACAAAAATAAGTCATCTCACTCCCTCTCCGTGGCCAATGAGGCGATCTTCGTCAGAGCATCTTTGTCTAACCTCTTGTTTATTTATGTTAGCCAGTCCCTGTGATTCTTATACTGACGAAAACATATGGTTCTTGCAAATTCAAGGCGTCCAGCGTAATCTCATGCCTTCAACGCCCGAAAATTGAGAGCTCTGTTCCATTTTCGAGATGTTTATCTGTGGCGTACAATGCTTTGAGAAAAAATTTCTACTTTCTGCTTTTATGCGCTGTAGTGCCTTCTTCCGAAAACTTCCCTCGGCTTTCCCTTCTCCTTGGATGTAAAATGTTTTGTGGGAGGGGTCTTGCATCACAGGAAATCCTATCTCCGCCGTGCTTTCGATGTCCAAGCGTGGAAATACAAAGAGCTATCTGACCTTTGCGTTATTGACCTGCATCGCCCTTAGACATTCTTCTGCAAATTGCTCTGATAATGGTGGTCTACTTTTACTCCTGTGGCAACCCGCGTGTTTCTGCACTGTCCAGAATGCTTTCAACGTTCCCTCTTTTATCCTCTCATTTACACTGAGGTGACAAAAGTCGTGGGATACCTCCTAATATCGTGTCGAACATCTTTTTGCCCGGCATAGTGCAACAGCTCGACTTGGCATGGACTCAACAAGTCGTTGGAAATCCCCTGCAGAAATATTGAGCCAACCTGCCTCTACAGATGTCCATAATAGTGAAAATGTTGCTGGTGTAGGATTTTGTCACGAACTGACGTCCCGGTTATGTCCCATAAGTGTTCAATGGGTTTCACGTCGGGCGATTTGGATGGCCAAATCCAGAATGTCTTCCAAACCAGTCGTGAAAAATTGTGACTACCAACTGAAATCGGGACTGATCTGACCAGGCCACAAATTTCCAGTCGTCTAGGGTCAAACCGATATGGTCAAGAGTCCATGAGAGGCGCTGCAGGCGACGTCGTGCTATTAACAAAAGCACACGCGTGTCATCTGGTGCCATAGCCCATTGATGCCAATTTCGCCGCGCTGTCCTGACGGAATCTGGTACTCTTTGCACACTCTTGACACTGTGGCTCTCGAAATATTGAATTCCCTAACGATTTCGGAAACGGAATGTCCCACGCGTCTAGTTTTAGCTACTATTCCGCGTTCAGAGACTGTTAATTCCCGTTATGCTGTTTCTGGAGGAACAGTCGCGTCACAACTCCTGCGGGCCCGGGGTACACTGCACGCAGCAGGGGCAGACCAAACGGGTCCCGGCGTTTGTGAACCACGCAGTCCAATGAGGCACCGCTTAAGGACCGAGGAGAGATCGAGGGCAGTCGTGTGCGGCAGGCCTCTGGCACTCATTTTCCGCCTACTAGTACTTTTAGTTTATTTTGACTTGAGATTATTTTAGGAAGAAGACTGAGCACTTATTTGTTATTAAAACTGCAAAATTATGAGACTGTTTATCCATTATTTTTAGTTTAAGCATATTTAAGGTTGATCACACAGAACATTGACTGTATTCGTTTAGTTAATTAACGATTGAAAATACCCCACTAACTATATTTCTAGTTAAAGTAGGTAGTATATCTGAACACTCCCTTAGGATACCGGAAGGTTCCACCCGAAATCCACTTTTGCGCATAAGAACGTACTTCCGGAATCTCTCAAACAAAGCTTGGAACTGCAAGAAGTAACTCGGCTGACCATGAAGGGTCACCTGTCCTGACTCCTGGAAAAAAAAAAAAAAAAAACCGCTACGAGAGACCATCTCCGCCCCAGACGACACGGACAACTTCTTACATCCTATGTGGGCTGCAGGCCGACTCCTCGATTTCGCTGGCACCGGGCCGCTTCAACAAAATAATTTTACATTCAGGCCTTCCAGCCGACCAGAATCAGGAACAGAAAGAAGGTATTTTCATTGGCCGGTTCCTATTCCCCCTAATATCGCTTCTGTAATGAACTGATTCCTGGCAGGACCTTAAAGAATTTTTTTGTAACAGGTGTCGGAAAACCGTCCGTTATTGGGAATTTACTCGTCCTTTAAGTCAACCTATTCAGCTCCGACTGCCAGCTGTTTAGGAGGATTAGGGAGGGAACGGTCCATCATGTTCAGGTCGAATGAGAACTTCCTTCCCGGAAAATGACCGAGGCGACTACAGCAGTGAGCAGTGCTAGCGCAGATGGCCGACATGAAATGATATGTTACAAAATTCCTTTATTTTCTATCCCTACTGTTGCCGAGATTTTAATGACCAACAGTGTGGTTCGAGAGAGTGTATGCAAGGCACCTCCAGGCACCCTTCTTGAAACTTTCTGTGTCTTTTCGAAGTGATGTGTGCTGGCGTGGATTCTTCGACAAGTTCACAGCCAATCACATGCCCCAGTCTTGGCTGGCTGAGCTGCTGCACCGAGGCTGATGGACATGGGCCGCTAAACTGTAATCTTTCGTTGTCTCTACAAATTATCCCAGGCTCAATATACATAACACTGGTCTGTGCAGCTAACCGTTGTCTACTTCTCAACTCCCACTTGTACTTCAGTTTAGATAGTACTTACAGCTGTCAAAAAGCAACGGCCCTCATTAAAAAGCTCCACGAATTTATGGACCTGTAGCTCATAATTATGTCTTTTATAAATAACACCCGTAATTTACAAAAATTGAATAAAGTGGGCTCTCAGATCATGGCCTTGTGCAACTGTTTTTCATGTTTTGAGGGCAGCATAAGTTGACTGAGTTGCAGAGACTATAGATTTAAACCAAGCCAGAAAATGTGTAACTCTCTCAGCCTTGCTGACTGATTCATCAGGAACACCAAACGGCTACGTGTGGAGTGAGGTCGGCTGCAGGTACTGCCGCCTATTTCCTGTTGCACCGCACCCACTTCCATCTGCAGTAACAATTCCGGGGTTTTGTTCTGTGTCCTTTCCTTATACGAATTGGAGACCAGTATTGGCAAAGTCTCCGAAACCGAAACGATAGGAAGAATCGGGACAGAACAAAGGAAGAAAGGGTGCTGTGAGACACACTTCGTCTGATTCCTCCCACAAAGGCTCTACCAGCTTGGCCCGTTAGCTACGCTGCAGCCAGTAGGGCCTTCCACATTACGGAACCACAAACTTTCTCGCTCTCACGGATAGCGCTCCTGGGGAGTATTTACTTGGAGAACACCTACATTTGCCATAACTTCAGGTGTAACTCAGGAAAACATATTGGGACCCTTGCTGTTCAGGTTGTATATAAATTGTGAGAGGGGTTGAAAAGAAAAATTACGTGGATGAAAATCTTTATTCAAAAGTAATTTCCAAAGACCTCAGTACAACTTCTACCACTGTTTAACGAGTCGGAGAATTCCCTGTTCCCAGAATTCTTATGGCTGTGACAGGAGCCAGGAACTTAATCAGTTTTCAGTTTACAGATAAACTTAAACCTCTTTTTTCCCTTTTCAAAGGACGGTTAGCTTTCTGTATCATTGCAAGTAAGGTTCGATGTGGCGACCAGCAAGTTCGGTGCACACATTGTGCTTATGAGTGGTGTTGTGGTACATACGCTCTGTCACATCTGGTATCTCTGCAGTCCGTCCTGCAGCTATCACAACTCGCACCACCAGATCATCTTTTGTCTCTACAAGGCCGGCCGAAGTGGCCGCGCGGTTCTGGCGCTGCAGACTGGAACCGCGAGACCGCTACGGTCGCAGGTTCGAATCCTGCCTCGGGCATGGATGTGTGTGATGTCCTTAGGTTAGTTAGGTTTAACTAGTTCTAAGTTCTAGGGGACTAATAACCTCAGCAGTTGAGTCCCATAGTGCTCAGAGCCATTTGAACCATTTTTTGTCTCTACAGGAGGCTCATAAGCCAAACTCTTCATTCGACAGCGAGGAAAAAGTCCAGTATAGTCATGCTACTGGACCAACTCAGCCTATCCATTTATATCCGAATCGTTGGTCAAGCTGTTCCCGAACATGACGTGAAAAGTGAGCGGATGTGCCGTCATGCTGAAACTACATGTCCTGACGGACGTTCAGTGGCACAGCATTCAACAACACGCCAAATACTTGCTTTAGGGAAGTCAAGTAGGTGGGATCCGTGAGCTTGAGTGGAAATATGTATGTTACAATCACATGACCACCCAAATACCTGCCCACGCATTGATACCAAATTTGTGATGGAATCCCTGGACATGCGTGGCGCGTGGGTTTTCGTCTGTTAAAACGTGACTGTTTCGCGAACTGAGATCACAATCCCTAGTAAATTTGCATTCATCTGAAGAGAATGTGCCATTACTAAGGCTCGTTGATGTAGCGACGCGGAAACTACATACAGAACCCAGCTCGTGTTGGGTCATGCAGAACAAACGAGACGGTGCTGGGAGCAACATCCATTGCACGTGCAATTGCTCGTGTACTCGTTGACGGGTTCTCTTCAACGTGATGCAGTACGGCCTCTTGCAGTACAGGTATACGGCGTCTCCTTGAAACACCAAGTCACCCCTGCTGACGAGAAGGTACCCTTTTCTCGAAGCCATTGCGTAATTGTGCCATAAAGAGCTTGCGATGGGGTCGGTCGTTGTGGATAAGGCGACAAGTAGCTCTTCCATTACGAAGAACATAGCCACACAGAAGGACCATGTCAGTGTATTCTGCAAACGTGTACTCAACCATGTTGCTCTAACACTCAAAGACACGTGATTGAGGCTCAAACCAGGGCACACAGGTAGGATAGATTTCAAATGACATCTGCCGATCCGCTGTAAGCTGCCCCCAACACAATGCTTATATTGTGCATTTATATATAAAAGTGATACACACAAAATTTCATCAAGAAATATTTACTTTCAGAGGTCGATCAAAGGCACACAAGTTTTATAATATAAGGAAAAATCATTCTCGTGATGAATTTGGAAATTTTGCCATTATAGCAGCTTTTGAAAAAGTAAGGATCTGTTCTCGATGTTTGGATATAATTCGAAGAAGAAACTGTTTCTACTCCTCATCTTTAGTCACTGTTGCGTTGCACTTTTGGATCAGGCAGATAACGCGTTCTGCTGTGTCATTTACTACTTTCATCTGAGAGCAGGGGTGACGAAGTTCTTTGGATACTGAATGATCTGGCATTCTGTGGGAAATAACTGTAGAAAGATGTTGATTTAAATCTTTTTGCTTCAACCAACACATCGAAAAAGCAAGTGGTCTGTTCTGTTACAAGATTCTCTAATTTCAAGTCTTCCAACTCTTCCAACTGATTCATTACATTGAGTGAACGAGGAAATCAGATAGTCGTGGGCGTTGCAAGTTTTTCACCATGTTTTCCTTTGTCCCTATTTCTACTCTATCATTAAAGATGGCTATGGCAGCTAAGTGCTCAGAGAAATAAAAATAATGTTTGAAAAGAGCCTTACATACTTAATTAGCTACAGTTTTGATGGGATAATTCTGTGCAATAAGTCTGACATCATCGTAAGGACTTCTGATAATAATAAGCGCTTAATCCCGCTCTTTGATGCAAACAAGACTGAGAAATGAAACCAAGTCAGTTATATTTTGGACTTCTCGTTGTTTTAGCTTAAACTGAGGTTAAAAAGAAATATTTTGAATGCATAAATGCCTTTCGCCACCCAGTGAGCACGATACGTTAGACCAGGAGCTCGTAATGCCTCGCTAGTACGTCTTTCACCACCAAGAATCAATAAAGATAATTCTAATAATTCTTTATAATCATCTCTTGGCTGTTGTACTTGTAGAGAATTTCTCAAGTAATCCAGTATTTCATCCGCAATTTTTTCATTACTAGAGCGTTGAATAGTTCGTCTAGTACTGCAGAATAATTAGAGTGGTTAATTGAAGACCATTTTTGTTGTTTCTGGACTTATAGAAGTACCAAAAGTAGAGGAAAATACGTCTGATAACATTATTTCCAGAGCATGGTGACGGTAAGCAGCCCACAACAACTCTGCACTGATATCTTGGGTCTTTGTACGCGCTCCTATGTGAAGCACCGTGTTGCTTATAGCTGTTGTATCGAACACAAGTCTTTTGATTTTCGACATCAGATTCGACTCTTTAATTAAATTTATACAAGCCTGAGATTCACCAGTTCCCCGTTCTAATTTTGGAACTCCTAAAAGCTTTGCTTGTCCATTTCCAGCAACAAAGACAGAAATTCCTGTCAACCTTTTTTCCTCAGTAACTGGTATAAGGAAGCATTTTGCTATCCCAATGTAAAAGAAGTGGATCACGTATTATTACCTTTCTCTTCCTCTCCTAAAACTGCTTACCTAGTTTACCTTCTTGACCTCCTGATCGAACTTCTAGGGATAGATAAATCAGAAACATTATGACTTGGCCCCTGTGAAATGGCTCCATCTAAAAATGCTGCTTCACGATCTAGAAAACTCTGTCCAAAGCACTAACAATCTTACGTGACTCGAATGTGTTTACATGTATAATTGGTGGTTCGGGAGGGAACATATGGAGCAGATGATGTTGAAGGTGTACTTAATGGTTTGGATGGTCGACATTCGTCTTTGTCATCAGCCAAGCAGATGAACATGATGATGATGAAGTAGAAGAAAGGATGATTGCAGTTTCTTTCGTGGATAAATTCATTTCTTCTTCATACCAAGCTCGCGTTATTCTATATCTTTTCTCTCGCTCCCTCTTCTTAGTTTTGCTGCTGTCTTCAGATCAACTCCTGCCATAGTATAAGAAAAGACATTTTCTCTTTGCCTTAGAAGAAATTGCTTATCCACTTCATTTATAATCTCTCTTATTGCATTTTTCGTAGCAATATCAAATAACATCATTTTTTGAATATATTTGCGTCTTTATTTCAACTTTTCTCAGTCTGTTTCTGTTCCTCTTTAACATCTACATCTACGTGATTACTCTGCTATTCACAATACAGTGCCTGGTACAGGGTTCAATGGACCAACTTCAAGCTGTTCCACTCTCGAACGGCGAGCGGGAAAAACGAGCGCTTAAATTTTTCTGTGCGAGCAATGATTTCTCTTATTTTATCGTGGTGATAATATTTCCTTATGTAGGTGGGTGCCATCAGACTGTTTTCACAATCGGAGGAGAAAACTGGCGATTGAAATTTCTTGAGAAGATCCCGTCGCAACGAAAAACGATTTTGTTTTAATGATTGCCACTCCAATTCACGTATCATTTCTGTGACACTATCTCCCCTATTTCGCGATAATACAAAACGAGCCGAGCTCCCCTTCTTTGTACTCTTGCAATGTCATCCGTCAGTCCCACCTGATGCGGATCCCACACCGCACAGCAATAGTCCAGAATAGAGCGGACAAGCGTGGTGTAAGCAGTCTCTAGTAGACCTGTTGCACCTTCTAAGTGTTCTGCCAGTGAATCACAGTCTTCGGTTTGCTTTGCCCACAATATTATCTATGTGATCGTTCCAATTTAGGTTATTAGTAAATGTAATCCCTAAGTATTTAGTTGAGTTTACAGCCTTCATATTTGTGCGACTTATCGCGTAATCGAAATTTAGCGAACTTCTTTTAGTACTCATGTGAATAACTTCACACTTTTTTCTTCAGGTTCAATTGCCACTTTTCGCATCATACAGATATCTCATCTAAATCATTTTACAATTCGTTTTGGTCATCTGATGACTGTAAACGTTTAGATATTCCTCATTCAACTTAAATAGTTTCCTGGCACATGAATCTATTCGCTGTGTTGGAGTCATTGCACAGTTCCACACTGAAACTGCACATTCATAGGTCAATTTATAACTGTCTGTAAGTGCCTTATGTGCCTCTAAGTGGCGCATGTCTAATGCACGAGGTAATCTTTCTGTTGACAACTGATATACTGCCTTTGCAAGGAGCCAGTTCGCAGGAGAAGATCTGAGACTAGTATTAGTAGTGGCCATATTCAGTTATTCGTTCGCCTGAAAAAAAAAAAAAAAAAAAAAAAAACAGCAACAACTAGAACAGTTTCATCGTTTACCGTGCTATTGTGGACCACACTGATGATACAGTTATCTACAGTATAAGGAAGTACTTCTACTGATTGAAAGCAGCTGTACAATTATTTAGTCAGGATGTTGGGATACAACGTGTGTTTGGCCTTTAGTACGATGTGTGTCCGGCCGCTGTAGCCGAGCAGCGAGCTTTTATCGCCAGACCACTGTTGCCAACTACGAGGTTAAGTCAATTCAAATGGTTCAAATGGCTCTGAGCACTATGGGACTTAACAGCTATGGTCATCAGTCCCCTAGAACTTAGAACTACTTAAACCTAACTAACCTAAGGACATCACACAACACCCAGCCATCACGAGGCAGAGAAAATCCCTGACCCCGCCGGGAATCGAACCCGGGAACCCGGGCGTGGGAAGCGAGAACGCTACCGCACGACCACGAGATGCGGGCGTTAAGTCAATTATTATCCGCAAAGTAGTTATAAAATTTTACGGTAATCAAATAGGAAACTTACAAGAACATCATTTTTCGACATAGTCTCCTTGCGTTTCAACGCACTTGGTCCATCGTTGTAAAAGCTTCCTGATGCCCTCATAAAAGAAGGTTCTCGGTTGAGCCAGGAATGCACTGCTTCGTCCGAGGCAAATCGACGGCTCCTTAATGCCTGTTTGAGTGGACCAAACAAGTGATAGACAGAAGGGCGCAAGATCGGGACTATATGGAGGAAGACGCCGTACTTCAAATTTGAGTTTGTGGAGCGTTTCAACAGTGTGGGCAGCAGTATGCGGACGGTCATTGTCGTGCAACAACGCAACACCTTTTGACAGCAATCCTCGGCGTGTGCTTCGAATTGCAGGCTTTAGCCTGGCAGTATGCATCTCACTATAACGTACACTGTTTATTGTTGTGCCCCTTTCCCCATAATGTTCCAGTACTGGACCTTGGAGGACGGTCGGGTCTTGAACTTTTTCTTGCACGGCGAATTTGGATGTTTCCATTCCATACTCTGCCGTTTACTCTCCGACTCGTAATGATGGATCCATGTTTCGTCACCAGTAATGATCCTGTTTAAGAAGTCGTCCCTTTCTTTATCATAGCGATTCAAATATTTTTTTGCAGGTGTCCAAGCGTGTTTGTTTACGCAGCTGTGTGAGTTGTTTTGGGACACATCTTGCACAAACTTTATGAAACCCAAGTCTGTTGTGGATGATTTCGAAGGCAGAACCGTGACTAATGCGCAGACGATGTGCCACTTCGCCAATAGTTAATCGTCTGTCTAAGAGAATCATTTCACGTGAACGCTCAATGGTTTCTTCACTTGTGGCGGTAAACGGTCGTCCGGCTCCTTCATCGTGCGTAACACTTGTGCGACCATTTGGGAATTTTTCAATCCATTCGTAGACACTCCGTTGTGGCAAAACACTATTCCCATACTGTACCGAAAATGTTCGAGGAATTTCGGCCGCTGATACGCCTTCCGACCACAAAAAACGGATCACTGAACGTTGCTCTTCTTTGGTGCAAATAGACAGCGGAGAAGCCATGATTAACAGCAAGGCAGCCATAACGAAACTAACGTAGCAGCTTGAAAATTGCAAAAACATAACAACAAATAAACAAAGCATGCGTCATCAACATAAAATTACAGTACTACCAAAATAAACAAAAATATAACTAAATTGCTGATAATAATTGACTTACCATCGTATATTCGAACTATTGAAATTGCTTTCTGTGATGAACTATCATTATGATTGTGGAGTTGTATTCTGCATGTCTAAACACCCCAACAGCCGAAGATTCTTGCATTTGTGAGTGCTAGTAGCGGGACTACTAAGCTGCTAACATTTTATCGAAATTTGATTGCAACTGAGATGCGCTCTGGATTAAAAGCTACGAACATAATTTGGTATGAGGATGTAGCTAGACATCGTGAGGTTGATGCCGTCTTCTGATCAGAATACTAGTTACTGAGTTATTCATGTTTGTTCCTTTTTTTTTTTTTTTTTGCTCGTGTCATCGTGAATTACCTTTTATCAATTTTGGTCGGAAGTTAAAAATATTAATTGTGTTGTGTAAGACAGTTCAAATGAGGACTCCGTGCCAAGTTTGAGGCCCTTCAGAGGAATAACACTGTATATAAAATTTTTTGAAGGATTTAGTCAAAAACAAAATGTTGTCAGTTCCAAAAATTCCTACTAGCACAGCTGTATAGATTGGAAGATGCGCTTTGCACTGTGTGGAAGGCAAGTGGTCTCCTTTTAAGGAAAAATTCAGAGGTTAGATAGATGCCCGAGTGACGTTAGAAGGAAGCATTTGAACGTTTCATTAGGAGAAAGGTTGACCATTAAGACATCTCTGGAAATGTAAAAATCAACAACGATTTTTGCATGCAGTTCCTTCCCTCCATACGATCCAACCTAGAATGTTGTTCAGCTTGAGGAATACGTGTCAGATAGAACTAAGGGATAATGAAAGCGTGCAAAGAAGGGTAACTCGATTAGTTACAGATTTGGCGGAAATGGCGAAACACCTCAACTGACAGAAGCTTGAACATACCAGGTGGTTATAATTAAAGTACAGATGCTCAAAAAAGTCCATTGTGTAATTATCATACAACGAAACTTTGTAGATATGCTAACGTGTTAATGCGGAATTGATTTTGGCTGGAAAAAATTAGTTCTAGTTTTGGACACCAGATGTAAATCTGGCGCTGTGAATGCAAGAAAGACAAATAGAAATTTTTCCGTAAGTAATGGATTAGGAATGGGACACGAGCAGAATAGGTCAAACAAGTGAGAAAAGCATTCTGTTGATTCTACGACGGTAAGTCAATTATTATCAGCAATTTAGTTATACTTTTGTTTATTTTGGTAGTACTGTAGTTTTACGATGATGACTCATGCTTAGTTTATTTGTTGTTATATCTTTGCAATTTTCAAACTGCTAGGTTAGTTTCGTTGTGGCTGCCGTTTTGTTAATCATGGCTGCTCCACTGTCTATTTGCACCAAAGAAGAGCAACGTTCAGTGATCCGTTTTTTGTGGTCGGAAGGCGTATCAGCGACCGAAATTCCTCGAACATTTTCGGTGCAGTACGGGAATAGTGTTTTGCCACAACGGAGTGTCTACGAATGGATTGAAAAATTCCCAAATGGTCGCACAAGTGTTACGTACGATGAAGGAGCCGGACGACCGTTTACCGCCACAAGTGAAGAAACCATTGAGCGTTCACGTGAAATGATTCTCTTAGACAGACGATTAACTATTGACGAAGTGGCACATCGTCTGCGCATTAGTCACGGTTCTGCCTTCGAAATCATCCACAACAGACTTGGGTTTCATAAAGTTTGTGCAAGATGTGTCCCAAAACAACTCACACAGTTGCATAAACAAACACGCTTGGACATCTGCAAAAAACATTTAGATTGCTGTTGTAACGAAAGGGACAACTTCTTAGACAGGGTCATTACTGGTGACGAAACATGGCTCTATCATTACGAGCCGGAGAGTAAACGGCAGAGTATGGAATGGAAACATCCAAATTCGCCGTGCGAGAAAAAGTTGAAGACCTGACCATCCGCAGGAAAACTGATGCTTACGGTTTTTTGGGACGCAGGAGGTCCAGTACTGGAACATTATGGGGAAAGGGGCACAGCAATAAACAGTGTACGTTATAGTGAGATGCTTACTGCGAGGCTAAAGCCTGCAATTCGAAGCAAATGGCGAGGGTTGCTGTCGAAAGGTGTTGTGTTGTTGGACGACAAAGCCCGTCCGGGTACTGCTGCCCGCACTGCTGAAACGCCCCAGAAACTCAAATTTGAATTACAGGATCATCCTCCATATAGTTCCGATCTTGCCCCCTTCTGACTATCACTTGTTTGGTCCACTCAAACAGGCATTAAGGGGCCGTCGATTTGCCTCGGACGAAACAGTGAAAGAAGCGGTGCATTCTCGGCTCGCATCTCAACCGAGAACCTTCTTTTTATGAGGGCATCAGGAAGCTTGGTCAAAGATGGACCTAGTGCACTGTAACGCAAGGAGACTATGTCGAAAAATGATGTTATTTTATGTTTCCTATTTGATTACAATAAAATTTTATAACTACTTTGCGGATAATAATTGACTTACCCTTGTATTATAGCCACCAATTGCACAGCTTCCTCAATACGAGCACCGGAGACGTCGACGAGATGCTGCATCCGTAAAATGACGCGATCATCAGTTTCCTGCAGCAGTTCTGATGAAGACTGAGCTACATATATTGGACTTCGGTTCGTGATCCAGCGTGTCCATGGTAAACACGTTCTTTTAGATATCCCCAGAGCCTATAGTCACATCGATTCAGATCACGTGATCTTGCAGAACATGTGTCTGGAAAACCCGTGGAGATAACACGTTGGTGGAAGGCAGCGCTAAGCAGATCTTCTGTCTCCATAGAATATTGCCTGGTCGTATGTAAGAAACTTCGATCCGTGCCAGAAGCCGAAGTGCAAATTCAGAATGTTGCTGCGTATCATGACTTTTCTGTTGCTGCACCGTCTGGATCTTGTACGAGTACCAGTGTAAATACAGACCGCAAAACTTTCCGTGTATTGATCATGAAAGGTAAAAATCTCGTGATGGTACACCAGTGCAAGCACTTTTCGGGGCAAGTGCTGCATGGTCATTTAAAGCAACAGCAACTCTTTAATAACTTCCACCACGATAGGACGCCTTCCTCTTTCATGGGCACCAGCAAGCTCCTCCGTGTTTTTCAATTTCATTATCATCTTCTTTAGACCATTTGATGACATCGGGCGTCTCCTCAGGCCTGTCAGGCAGCGAGGCTCTCTCCATGTAGCACTTTAATCGCTGCCGTCCACTTAAAACAGTTTCACTAACAGCGGTCGGTCTGTCTTCTCGATAGCCATAGTGTTCATTCACGTTATGGCTGTCAAATGACAGTGTCGATGTCTTACTGTCATTCAAAATGTGTACAACAATAGATCTGCAAATGGTGACCAAAATTGGAACTAATTTCTTCTAGTGTAACTCGGTTCCGCATTAACGCTTTAGCATCCCTACGAATTTCACTGCCATACGGCAATTACGACACACACTGGTCCTTCGTGAGTAGCTGCGCTTTAATTATAACCACCCGGTAGATGTACATACACCGCGGAAGCCTACTAATCAAGTTTCAAGATCCGATATTAAATGAGGAATCTAGAAATTTACTAAAGTTCCTACGTATCGCTCCTATAGAGACCGCAGATACAAGATTAGACTACTCACAGGGATATTTAAGCAACCATTCTTCCCACTTTCCATACTGGAATGAAACGAAGAAGCCCAGTACGTAATATAGCGGGAAGTACCCTCTGGCATGCATTGGTTTGCAGAATACGGATGTAGATATACAAGTAAATAATTCCAAAGTCTTTTTAGCATCGTTACCTCAGCACAACGGCTCGTAAAGTGTAAAACAGTGGAAGCCCTTGTCAGGTCTGTTGGTTGTTTTGCTTTCTTATCAAACAAGGTTCACACAGATTGTCGTTTCTCCATTTACCGCCCATTGTACGTAGGGACTGCAGCAAGTAAGTTACACATGTCGTTCCACGCTACGGCCATTGCGCAACAAGAATGACGCGAAGTGAGAAGACAGCACATCGTCCGAGTTTCCAGCAGACACAGTTCTGCTGTGGTGCGGGAACTAGGTGCGTCAGTGCGGGAGTGACATGGCGCGACAGCTGGAAACGTACACTAGAGTCTAAGTACGCGGGACAGTGCAAATCGTCTAAATTACTCACAAATTCACCGTGAAATTCTGGCGATATATGCGCCACATTCAGTGTCGCAAGCAGCCGTAGTAAAATGATGTCAACAGTTTGACCGAGGCCTCACAGACGACGATGATACTGATCGAGAAGCCAAGATCTTGCCCTTACGATTTCCATCTTTTCGGAAAGAGATTTTCCAGCGATAAGGATGTTGATACAGCCGTTCTCGAATGCCTCCTTGATCAAGGAGCGGATCAGTACTACGTTACGACCGTTGGTTAAAGAGACTTGGTGACTACGTCGGAAAACTGTGTAATGTATCTGTGTCACTCACATTGAAATTTAGTGCAGCAGTCAATGAAAGTTACTTGACCTGCCACATTAATGTGTGACTCGCGCATTATTTTTCTTTTTTTTTTTTTTTTTTTTGCGGATGTAGCCAATAACTGTTCGAATTGTTCTTTGACGTCGTCGTTGATGAGAATATTTCTTTACCTTTTTGCCTAGACATATTCATTGTGCTTACCTTAGACATCTTGTGTTACTGAAGAAGGAATTTTATGTCGATACCAGGAGCCGTAAATGGTCACCATTTTGACTGATAGTTTATATGAAATGTGTCTTACTTCCACGTTTGGTTGTGCCTATGGTTGGATGAATTGTTTGATACAGGTGTTAACAACAGAACCCAAGAATGCCTTTAGTTTTAACTCATTCTTCCTAACTAAAATCAGGACTAAAATGAAGTTAGTGGAACGTGGTTTTTGTAGCTTCTTAAGCAAGAACACTTTTAACAGTAAATCTTGGTGATATTCTTTCTTTCTAATTTATCTGTTTAGCAGTTTCTTTCTTTGTTCAGGGAGGACTTAAAGTACGTCGACAGAACTGCACTCCGTCGATGAAACAAATCTCTGGAGTATGTTGTAATATCTTATTTCTCTATTAGACCTTTCGTCTGCACACCATGTGATCAAAACTTCCTTCTCGGAAGAGCTACAGCACTGTTCGTAAGTTAAGAAAGAGTATTTTCCTGAACATGTCGAATTATTTGTTTTATGCTTCACTTCGACACTTCGTGAGCAGTTTACTGCATGGTCTCATGTATATCATTCGTTTTATGCACTGATAACAGGTTTACTACATCGTCGACTGAACGACGTGCTTTCCACGGCGAGGCGCGCCGTTCGTTGACGAATTTGAAGGGGCCTGCAGCGCGGCCAATAAGCATGAAATAGCTCTGCGCATGCGCGGCGCTCGGTCGCGCGAGCCGGGTTAAAAGCACTGCCAGCACGCTCCGCGTGCGTAGTGAAACTGTTCCAGCATCGAAGCAGCACCAACAGTCGACACCAAGATGGCCGAGAAGAACTTGACAGCCGTCCTATACAAGGCCAACGACTTGAGGCTGGTGAGTAGTAGCCCAGTTGTGTGCATCCTTACAGAATCGGAAGGCGGTAGTTGCAGTCGTTTTATTGATTCAGGGAGGGGATGCGCTTTCTCTGTCGCCGTCGCTGCCACTTGCTATGCGCTTTGCATTCGGCGTTTCTCTGCGTCTGCTGACGATCATATGTGTCTGTCTTGTAGAAGTAGCAGTGCTGTGTTCGCGTGCCACGCTGGTACCAGCGGAATCGGACGTCGTATACAGCGTAGAGAAAACATGTACAGTACACGTGTTTCTGTCATCCATTTTATTCGCAAGGAGATGATATAACTTTTCTCCATACAAAGGGTTTTAAAATCGTAAAGTGCCTCAGAAGTAATTTAGAAGCAACCGAATACTAAATTGAAGTAAAAATCGTGTTTCTATTATAAGTTTAATAGCGTTGCATATTCCGGTTTGTTGGTGTGAGCATCATTTCGAAACCCCGTAACATTTCGTATCATACCGAAAAATTTAGTGTGTTTTCGGGTTAGATTCGACAATTTGCGCTTCCGTTTATGCTTCGAGTTATTTGTATGGTAGACGATTTGAAACACGGTTTCTTTATAGCTGCTGCGAGAAAACATAAGTTTTGCTCCTGTAATAATAGTTTATCAATCAAACAAAATATAAAACGAATGTAAATTTTGTGTCAAGCATTTGACATTCTTCTCTCCGCTGACATTCCTTTGTGTTTTTAAATTCAAAGGAACTGCTGCATACTATTGAGACAAGTTTAAGAACATGAGGAAGTATAGACCTAAAACACCCTTCAACCACACTAGAATATTTTTCCAGTTGCCCAGAGTGATTTGCAACACGTATGCGATGGAGAGGGGGAATCCCCGTGATGTCGTGTCTTAACGTCTGTGAAGCTGAATAAAACATCTGATCAGCGTTTTCCCATTTATTCTTTTCTTATTCGTAAGTTCGTAAGCGATGGTTAAAAATTAACATGTTTCATCGTTCTAATCCGTCAAATGCAGTGAGGACGTCGACTTAATAAAACACATTTTATAATGAAAAATCTCTTAAAGTAGAAAAGGTGAAGGCAAAATTAAACTTCTTCTTACTATGACAAGGACACTAGCCCATCCAAGAGTGCTACACAATTTAATGACGGTAGATCCAAGAATCAAGTTATCGAGCGAATTGTTACTGTTCACTGTTTGAACGATCAGCTGGCTGTATAAGAATTACACTGTAGCCACCTGAAATGTAGCTTGATGAGCGACGTGATATTGCTATAGGCGAAAATAGAAAAATATTTGCAATATTTAGATTGATATTCCAGAAGCTGACTGTTACAAATAGTTCACATGGCTCTGAGCACCATGGGACTTAACATCTTAGGTCATTAGTCCCCTAGAACTTAGAACTACTTAAACCTAACTAACTTAAGGACGTCACGCACATCCATGCCCGAGGCAGGATTCGAACCTGCGACTGTAGCGGTCGCGCGGATCCAGACTGAAGCGCCTAGAATCGCTCCGCCACCCCGGCCGCCTGGGCTGTAACATTACTGCCAAATAAATAGTTAAGTTACATTATTTCTGTCTCATGATCAGTGTATCATCTCCTTGCAATGCAAAACGAAATATGAATACACTGTTACAGAATATCTAGTGTGTCACTGTGTTTGCTTGGGTTTATATCATATAATAAATGCAAGGATTCAGGGTTCGATTCTAGTCGGTCCTATAAGTTTTATTTTGTTTTGTGTACTTTGACATAACATTCATCTCTGGCATTGCTATGAGACTTTGATAAATATGGCGAAATGGACTATGATTTGGTTTCCACGTTAAATTAAGCTCCCCCCCCCCCCCCCCACACACACACACAAAATGGTTCGATTAGCCTGTTCGTGGGTTGGAAAAAAAGCAAGGACATACAATCGCCATTAGAGCAATTCGTGTAGTTAAGCTTCGTTGCATTCAGGTCAATCTTGGCATTTATAACAGCTTTCGTTACGTAGTATAGACTTGTCAGCACTGAGGAGGTGGAGCATATAGAATAATTTAAGACTCGATGCACAGAAAACATATTCAGAATATAATCGAAACATTCAGAATAATTCATAGATCAATTTTGAATTATTGAGACAGGTTTGGAAATACGTAACATCACGCGTTTTAAGATAGCAGTTCTAAAACCATGAACATTTACCCCAATTACACTAATGGCCATTTGTGTAGTCTCGTTTCACCGTCTACAATCTCGTTCTTCTTATTATCCAATATTCTCTTTGTGGAACGAGATATTACTTAATGAATTGTGTCGTAACACCACATTATTTGGCGAACTCCATTGTGCTCCCATAGCAACTGTGAGTACGCCGGTTTACCATAGTTAAAAGGTACACTTCATTCAGTAAGCTTCTGCAAGAACGCGAGATGGCTCTCCGTAACTATTGCACTAACTCATTCTGTCCTCCCAATCCATTATTTTTCTGTACGCACACTTCACACTACTTGTTCATAAAAGAACAAAAAATTTCGATGATTCGATAGACGATTAATCGTCAGGTTCTATCCATTAATCTGCATACTATACTGTTCGTCTCTTTCGATGGAATGCTAATCGTTCACTAAATATTAAATTTGAGTTCATTAGGCAGTAAAGTGGTAGAAAGTCGCAATACTGCCTTATACTCTTCGTAAGATGAGTTTTCCTATTGGTCTAACGTAGCTTTAAAAATACGAAGTAAATGGGAAGACACATAAGATTAAAGACATGCACGATTTTATTTCATCTGATTGGACGAGTGTTTTTTTTTTTTCAATTTGGTGCAAAACAATCACAACAACGTCTAAATTTCCTGTCTGTGCTTTTTGTCACAAGTATTCATCTATTGAGAAATGCCAAAGTACGGTACTTGTTATCTGTGGGCGAATACACTACACTAACTTAATGCATTTACACCCCACTTATCCCGCGTCCGGCCATCCTGATTTAGGTTTTCCGTGATTTCCCTAAATCACTCCAGGCAAATGCCGGGATGGTTCCTCTGAAAGGGCACGGCCGACTTCCTTCCCCATCCTTCCCTAATCCGATGAGACCGATGACCACGCTGTCTGGTCTCCTTCCCCAAACCAACCAACCAACACCCCACCTGCATTATAATTGTGCAGAGTGCTGATGAACGCAGCGGAGTGCCTTCAGATCCACAACTAACGTGTTGCAGCTGTAGGCGAGATACACGAATCCCTTACTCGTGGAGTGCGAGTACGTATTGTTTGCAGGCGGAACAGCGCGCCAAAGACAGCAGCGGCCTTGGGTCACACGGAAAAGGTGCTACCGCTACAACAGCCTTGTGGCGAAGTGACGAAGCCGTCGGCTTACCAATCGTGGCGAAGAAGCGAGGATGACTCTAGTGAACTTTAACGTTGGCCGAAAGATATTTTAGTTGTTTATTCTGCTTCAAAACACTCCCAGCGAATCCCACGTAAAACTGATTAAGTCGAAAACGAGTACAATACCAAATTGTACTGCTGTTGACATGAATGGCGTTCTGAGTCCGTATAGAAGAAGTGTTGCTTGTGGTGATGAGGCAAGAAGAAGAGGTTGTGGCAGCACATCATCTGCTTCTTTCCATTAACATAAGGGGGTGGGGGCATCAACATTAGCGTTTGGGATCGTACTAGAAGATCATAAGGACTCCCTGAGAAGCTGCGGCGAGCGTTCGGATGTCAGCTACGATTTTGTAGCGCAGGTTGGTGAAAATTGAAGTAAATCATCATCTCACCTTCTCTTTTCGTCCTCTTTATTCACTACAGATGTTTGAGCAGAGCTCAGAATGGAAAACCTAGAGTGTGTAATAGCAACCTTGGGTACGGAGGCGGGGCTTTTCATAGCAGATGAAAGCTTCGGCAAGCTCAATGAATTAAGGAAGCTGTAAGAAAAATGTGATGATACGATGGAGGTTTTTTCCTCTTATTTTGTCTAGATATAGAGGTGGCGCAGATATTAAAACATGCGGGTGTCCCTCGAGAAGAACTAAGTTCAGGTACTGTATCAGCGATTCAGATTTCGGAGGTTTACATATAGCATGAAATGAAAGACGGCAAGACCAGTATCATGCCATAAACACCAATTTTATAGGATAGTGTGATTGAGGGATCTATTGAAACAAAGATGGTGGCAACATAATGAACTAGGACAGATCCTTCGAATTTAAACAAGACTTGGCCTCCCGCACTCAATTTTTAAGATCTCCCAGACCATCTTATCCAACAGAGGAGGATATGCGTTTCACGGAATAACAGTGCGGGCTCTGAAAAAAGGGAAGCATTAAGAGGACGTACCAGGCGCCGGAAGTCGAAATCGGTTGTAAGTAATCAAATGAAAAGTATCAGGCACCCCTGTGCAATGCGGGATTGACCAGTAAAAGTGATGAGGCAGAGCTCCTGTACAATAGGCGGGCAGTATAATGGTTGTCAATAGAGAAGTAGTGGAATGAGTCGCGCAGTAATGCTCAGTGACTGCGAAGGTGGACTAATCATTGGATGTCACCTGGGTAACTAACCTCTCGGGGACATTTCAGTTCTTCTAAAGTTCTCAAAGTCAGTTATTGGTAATGTGATTGTGAAGTGGAAACGCTAAGGAACAACCACAGTGAAAACAGATCAACCGGGCCTCATGTACTGACCGACAGGGTGTATTGCAGAGGGTAGTTGTAAAAGATCGCATGAAATAAGCGGAAAAAATCTCTTGTGAGTTCAAAATGCTACCAGCAACCCAGATAGCGCAATGGCCGTGTAGGGAGTTAAAAAAGAAAGGGATGGCGTGGTCACACGTTTCTGCAGTAAGTGTTAAACGACCCTTGAGATGATGAGAGCGACACCACTGGACACTGGAAGACTGGAAACTAATGACATGGAGTTATGAATGACGCTATGCCCTGTGGCAATTTGATGTAAGGGTTTGGCTTTGGCGAAAGCTTGGACGACGTTACCAGTCAGAGCATGTAGTACCAACAGTGAAGCACAGACGAAGTAGTGTTACGGCATGGTAATGTTTTCGTCGTTAGGATGAAGTCGTCGTACTGCGCTTAAGAAAATGCTAAATGCGGAAAGATAAAACATTTTGCTGCATTGTGTACTGCCCTTCACCAGAGGACCTTCCTCGTTGCTCAGCGGGGAAAGCGCTCCAGTGTACGCCACATGTCAATGGATACCCCTCAGGGCACTGTGCTGTCCCATCTTCTTTTTAATGTCTATGTCAATGACATGCCCGTCATCCGTCACTACCATTTGGCGCAATACGCCGATGACTCTGCGCTTTATACGACCGGCCGCAATCCTGATCAACTCACTGCTCGCCTCCAAAGGCAAGTGGACGCAACAGTCACCTGGTGTCCCTCCAATGAAATGGCCCTTAATGCCGCCAAAACCATGGCTGTGTATTTCACTAAACGGCGCGCTATACTCCGAAACATCTCAGTCGGGGGCGTCGGGGTCCCGTGGGCCCAAGCTGCCAAGTATCTCGGGTCTGGTTGGATAAGAAACTTTTCTTCCACCGCCACGCAGAATACGTCACCCATAAAGGGTTAAAGTTGACAAAGGCATTGTACCCGCTCTTCTCCAGCCGAGAACTGAATTTAGATACCAAGCTGTAGCTGTATCACTCCGTTGTCCTACCCTCACTAACGTATTGTTCCTCTGCGTGGGTCACGATTAGTAAGTCCCGAATGCTGCCGCTCCAGCGCCTACAGAGTAAAGTTCTCAGGTGGAGTCTTCACGCCCCTCCGCTCGCCAGGATTCTCACTCTACATGAGGAGACTCGCCAACTGCACACAAAAGTGGACGTCCTCGGTGAGACAATCACTGGACTCCAAACCATCGGCACTACAGTTCCACGGCGCTGGCACCGACACCCCGTTCTGCTCACCATTCTGGAGGACTCGGATTCGGGCTCTGACTGACGATAGGCCCAATACGACAAGGTTTTTCTGCTTATTTCGTGCAGTCGCTAGCAGTGGCCTGTTCACGTCCAGCCACTTTTCTCCTTGACCATGGAGTTGGTGCATTACTGGACCCCTCCTTTCACCGTCGGAGGGTGTCACGGAACTTAAAAGTTCCACCGCCACTCCTTCAAAGTGCTGTGCTGTGCTCCGCTGTTATTCAGCCGTTGCTTTGAGTCTCCTCTTACTTGTCCACCGAGACAGTTGGACCGGATCTGAACCGGTGACGCTGTGTATTAGTACCCGGCAAAAAAAGAAAAAAAAAGTGTACTGCATACAGTAGAGGAACAGTTCGGAGACGATGCTCGTTTGTATCGGCGTGACGGTGCACATTGTCATCTGTGAGGTCTGTGTACAGTGACATTTCTAAAATGGACTGGACTGTTTAGAGTACCGATCTGACCCTAATGGAGAACATGTGGGATGACTTAGGACGTCAATTTCTCTCCAGACCCCAGCATGCAACGTTGCTACCTTCTCTGGTTCCCGCTCTTGACGAATAATGCGCTGTCGTTTCTCCGCAACACTCAGACACCACACTGAAAGTGCCCTCAGCAGAGTTCAACCCATCATAAAGACGAAGGAGGGACACAACACATATTAAGGTCCTCTGATAGGTGTCTGGGTACTACTGATCAGACATTGTATCAGCGCGACACCACCAGTAGTCCAGTCAAAGAGTATGCGTAACACAGCTCGCAGCATCTGAAGAAGACAGGATCAGTCGTTGACATATTATGCCTGAAAACTGAATCAAACACTCAGTTGAACACCCGAAAGCACAGCATTAACCACACGAGAGAAAACCTGAGAGATCACATCTAATAGAATTTCTTGAGGCACTTAGATGCGATTCTTTTGGCAGTGAGGTTTCGCCGTTCTTACGAGAAACTAGCTCATAAATTTAAAGAAACGGCTAGCGAGAAAGACTGTATAACAATTCTTTTGGTACAATAGCACACTGAGATGATAAAAGTCATGGGATCGATATGCACATACACAGCTGGCGGTAGTATCGCGTTCATAAGGTATAAAAGGGCAGTGCATTGGCGGAACTGTCATTTATACCCAGGTGATCAATGTGAAAAGCTTCCCGACGTGATTAAGGCCGCACGATGGGAATTAAGACTTTGGACGCGGAATGGTAGTTGGAGCTAGGCGCATGGTACATTCCATTTCGGAAATCGTTGGGGAACTGAATATTTCGAGATTCACAGTGTCAAGAGTGTACCGAGAATACCAACTTTCAGGCATTATGTCTTACCACGGACAACGCAGTGGCCGACGGGCTCAGCTTAACGACCGAGAACAGCGGCTTTCGCGTAGAGTTGTCAGTGCTAACAGACAAGCACACTGCGTGAAATAACCGGAGAAATCAATGTGGGACGTACGATGAACGATTCTGTTAGGACGTGCGGCGAAATGTGACGTTAATGGGCTATGGCAGCAGACGACCGACGCGAGTGCCTTTGCTAACAGCACATCGCCTGCAGCTCCTCTCCTGGGTTCGTGATCACATCAGTTGCACCCTAGGCGACGGGAAAACCTTTGCCTGGTCAGATGAGCCCCGATTACATTTGGTAAGAGCTGAGGGTAGGGTTCGAGTTAGGCGCAGACCCCACGAAGCCATGGACCCAAGTTGTGAACAAGGCACTGTGCAATCTGGTTGTGGCTCCTTAATGGAGTGGGCTGTGTTTGCATGGAGTGGACCCGGTCCTCTGGTCCAATAGAATCGGTCATTAGCTGGAAGTAGTTACGTTCGGCTACTTGGAGAAAACTCGTAGCCATTCATGAACTTCATGTTCCCAAGCAAAGATGGAATTTTTTTGTTGATGACAATGCACCCAGTCACTGGGCCATAATGGTTCGCAGTTGGTTCGAAGACCATTTTGTAGAATTTGAGCGAATGATATAGCCATCCAGATCGCCGACATGAGTTCCATCGAAGGGGACGTAACCGAGAGGTCAGTTCGTGTATAAAATCCGGTACTGGCAATACTTTCGCATTTATGGACGGCTGTAGAGGCAACATGGTTCAACATTTCTGCCGTCTTGAGTCCATGCCACGTCGAGTTGCTGCACTATGCCCAGCAAAAGGAGAGGGAGGGGGGTGTCCGACACGGTATTAGGAGGTATCCGATGACTGTTGTCCCCTATTTGTGTTTCGTGCGTATGGTTAACGGGAACAAGAAAAGATAGATTGTGGTATGTACGGAGGTATATAGGCAGTCGTGTTTCCGTGAGTGGTTTTGACAAAAAATCGCTAATATTTGTACGAAGTATCGGCCAGCACGTAGAATATGAAAGTAGAAGTAGAGCGTCTCTGTCTCGTCATTGGGGCAGCAAATTGTTTGTCTGCGTTGTAGCTGCCGGCGCTGAGGCTCCTGCTAATTGGCCGGCCTTGAACGCCAGTACGTCTGCTGGTAATCAGGCGACCACTTACGTAAGCGGCGAGCCCGCGGTAGGGTCATGTGTCCGGGGTCAGGAGAGTCCCGCCCCCCAATGCCGCGAATGGTACACTCAGATAACGAGGCCGTGCGCACTTAGCGGGCAATGAGGGGCAGGCAGCGGCTCTGTTGACAGAGCTGTTGGCTAAACAGTAAGCTGACGCCGTGTCCGATAAGCGCCGCCGGAATAACACCATCGTTCCAGGGTTATCAGCGGATAACGCAATGTTGGCTCCAGCGCTTAATTACTCCACGAGGCTCGTAGTGGCTTTTAGTATTCTAAACAATTCCGCCAGATGGAGTGGCGTGAATTTCAGAAACAAGTTGCCCCACTGTTCATTTCCGTAATTATCCGCAGAGAAGGAACACCGAACAAGTGTTCATCTGTCATCCACATGACACAGATACACCCACTACGCTAACGAAAGGAGCGATACTGTACCTCGCACACCGTGTTTACTAGGGGGTTTCAAATCAGCTCTTCCATAAACCGATTTTCCAATTCCAGTTCTGGTTCATCATGTACGCAGTCGAGTATCGGTTCTGGCTGCTGTATCTCAATTTCCACGATCTGTATTAGGTTGTATACTGGGTGGTTTTCGATAAATGGGAACCAACTGGTGGACATGATCCCTGAGAGGATCATCATCATCCTGAACAGTTTCTAGCCTCAGGCTGGGCGTGTTTGCAACATAAGCAGACCATCTAGTCATGTTTTCTCACCATATTTCTGTGTTCACTCTGGTCCAGCCCTCACCTCATTTTTCAACACATCTCTCCACATCTTTCAGCTATTTACCCCTTGGACTTCCTCTGTGTCGTTTCCATCGCATCTCTATTTCATGTATCTCCTTGGGAATCCTCTTGTTTTCCATTCTCTTTACATGCACGTACCGCCGGCCGCGGTGGCCGTGCGGATCTGGCGCTGCAGTCCGGAACCGCGGGACTGCTACGGTCGCAGGTTCGAATCCTGCCTCGGGCATGGGTGTGTGTGATGTCCTTAGGTTAGTTAGGTTTAAGTAGTTCTAAGTTCTAGGGGACTTATGACCTCAGATGTTGAGTCCCATAGTGCTCAGAGCCGAGCCATGCACGTACCATCCTAAGCTGGCTCTGAGCAGTATGGGACTTAACATCTGAGGTCATCAGTCCCCTAGAACTTAGAACTACTTAAACCTAAGGACATCACACACATCCTTGCCCGAGGCAGGATTCGAACCTGCGACTGTAGCGGTCGCGCGGTTCAAGACTGAAGCGCCTAGAACCGCTCGGCCATTCTGGCCGGCCCATCTTAAGCGGTGATATTGCTATTCTGCTCTCTCAGAAGACCAACCCAGCTTGTGGCAGATGGGAACACCGCAAAGTAGGGCGTGGTCTACAGGGGTGACGTCCAGTGAGGACTTCGAGTAACCTGGGACGGGTACGGTAGCTGTGAAGGCCCAGTAGGAACTCCGAAAAGTGGCGGCTAATGGGGTCCTGACGAGGCTGTCATAGGCCTAGCTAGCCAACAGTGAATCAACAACCAGATTTCAACAAGGGAACCAGCCTCAGAAAGGGTGAATATAAGACAACGACAATGAGAGGATGACGAGCAAAAAGTCATACTGGAATTTGGCCGACAATTTGTTCCAGGCAATGTACACCCACTTGAAGGTGGAGATGAATTAACTTCGACAGTATATGTTTCAATTACTGATAGCACACTTGAGAAGACTCCAGATAATTTGGAACGTTTTGTCTGAAGTAGTGTTTTACCTCCACACTTCAGAGAGCACTGTAATGGAGCACCATCATGCCGTAGGTATATTAACCCTCGTACTTTTTTCAGAAATGGCACTCCAGACTATCACTCCTAGTTGTCGAGCCGTATGGCGAGCGACTGTCAGATTGGTAGCCCACTGCTGTCCAGGGTGTCTCCAGATACGTCACCGAGCGAGGTGGCACAGTGGCTAGCACACTGGACTCACATTCTGGAGGACGACTGTTCAGTCCCGCGTCCAGCCATCCTGATTTAGGTTTTCCGTGATTTCCCTAAATAGCTCCAGGCAAATGCCGGTATGGTTCCTTTGAAAGGTCATTGACGGCTTCCTTCACCGTCCTTCCCTAATCCAATGAGACCGATGATCTCGCTGGTCTCCTCCCCCAAACAATCCAGCCCCCAACCCAGATACATCTTCACAAGTCACTGGGGCTCAGCTCGAAGCGGGACTTATCACAGAAGACAATTCTAGTTCAGTCAATGAGATTCCAGGCTGGAGACCTGTCTGGAGACACTCCTGACAGCTGCGGGATCCCAACCTGACTGCCGCCTGCCATACAGCCCGCCAACCAGTAATGATGATCTAGGGTGCTATTCCATTTCATAGCAGGACCCTCTAGGTGTCATCCACAGCACCCTTTCAGCACAGCGGTACGTCGACGATAGTATACGCCCCGTTTTGTTGCCCTTCATGGCAAGCCACCCTGGGCTTACATTTCAGCAAGATAATGTCTGCCTGCACCCAGCAAGAGTTTCTAGTGTGTCTTCGTATTTGCCAAACCCTACCTTGGCCAACAAGGTCGCCGGATCTCTTCCCAATTGAGAACGTTTTGATGCCTTATGGGCAGGACCCACTAACGAGCTCGGGATTTTGCCGATCCAACGCACCAGTTGGACAGAATTTGGCACTATATCCCTCAGGAGAACACCCAACAGCTCTTATTAATCAGTGCCAAGCCGAATAACTACTTGCATAAGGGCCACGGGTGGACCAACGTGTTATTGACTTGCTCGGTTTGTGAATCTCTTTTTCTTGAATGTATCATTCAGTTCTTCTAAAATATCAATACTTTTTCGTCTGTAGGCATACATCATATCTAACAATTTCTGTCGCTGTCAGATAATGCCTTCGTGATGCGTCGTTTATTTTGTTTTAGAGTATATTGCCAGAGGTAAAAGACCAAAATCGTCGGACTACTGAGGATGAACACGAGAGTTTTTGACCTACAATCTGTCACTTTACCACTTCTTTCTGTCTTTGCTTTCTATCTGTTTCTTCGTTGTTTTCCTTCTTCATTTCTGTGCGGACATCGCATGATATCTCTCATATTCCACCGATAAAACCTTTACTCAGCTTTTTAATACAGAGTCCCATACCGAACAAGCTGAACTACCGTGCCGGCAATGATACCTCGGAAAACTGATTCCAACAGTAATGTGTGCCACTAACAGCAAAAATTACAAGGCGTGTTTTTTGAGTACGTACCGTTTTCAAATTAAAAAAAGACGTGCTAAGATATCTCAATAATTCTATTTTCACATGAAAGCCTGTACCTTAATCTACGCAGTGACGCCATTAGTCCGCAGCTCGTGGTCGTGCGGTAGCGTTCTCGCTTCCCACGCCCGGGTTCCCGGGTTCGATTCCCGGCGGGGTCAGGGATTTTCTCTGCCTCGTGATGAATGGGTGTTGTGTGATGTCCTTAGGTTAGTTAGGTTTAAGTAGTTCTAAGTTCTAGGGGACTGATGACCATAGATGTTAAGTCCCATAGTGCTCAGAGCCATTTTTTTTTTTGACGCCATTACAGTCTGATTCTTCTTTGTTTGTGTACTGATTGTTCAAGATGCCTCCGATAATCGTTGAGTCCCGCCGACTGTGAAGTAGGGGCTGTTATAAGATTTCTTAGTGTCAAAGGCCTAAAAGCGATCGATATTCGTCATAAGATCTGTACAGTTTACGGAGAAAACATTATGAGTGATGGAAAGGTAAGAAAGTAGGTGAGAGCATTTAAAGGTGGCCGCACAAATGTGCATGGTGAACAACGGAGTGGACGTCCTTCGGTCGTTAATGAAAGTTTGGTGCAGGAAGTGGACAATAAGGTGAGAGAAAACAGACGCTTTACGATTTCCTCCTTACGGGATGACTTTCCTAATGTTTCTCGTAGAGTTTTGTATGGAATTTTGACCGAGCACTCGAATTACCGAAAATTGTGCGCCGTTGGGTACCGAAAATGTTGACGGATGTGCACAAGTCCAAACGTTTAGACAGTGCATTGACTTTCCCTGAGCGGTTCCACAACTACGGTGATGATTTCTTAAGCCAAATTTTTACGGGCGATTAAACATGGGTGGCCTACGTCACACCAGAATCAAAGCAACAGTCCATTGAAGTTGAGCAAGGACATCGTTTTGCTGCAAGACAATGCCCGTCTGCCTTTGGCGAATCAGACCAAAGATCTTATCACATCTTTTCTATGGGAAACTCTAGATCATCCTCCGTACAGCCCAAATCTTGCGCCTAGTGACTACCATCTGTTCCTGCACTTGAAGAAACACCTGGGCGGTCAGCGTCTTCAAGACTATGACGAAGTGAATACAGTGGTGATGCAGTGGTTAACAATTCAGGCGGCAGACTTCTATGAGGAGGGTATTCAAAAACTGGTACAGCGTTATGTCAAGTGCCTCAGTATTGACGGAAATTATGTAGAAAAGTAGATTAAGGTACAGGCTTTCGTGTAAAAATAAAATTATTGAGATATCTTAGCACGTCTTTTTTTTTAAATTTCAAAACGTTACTTACTTAAAAAAACACGCCTCGTAATTCGTATGATTTAATAATAAATCAGCCAGATAAATGGCGTCCTAATGACCACAAATGAGTACAGTTTTCTAACACCAAAACTAGTGCACTCTGCACCGATCTGCTACGCCTCCCTGTGTTCCACCAGCAAAGCACTGTCTGCTTTCTCTTTAGCTCCCTATTTCACTACTCTCAATCTTCATACTCCCATCACAGAAAGGTTTGCTTAAAGAACTAAAACGGTATTTACAAAACAAGACTTTCATCCAAAATACTGACAGTGGACTGAGAATCGGTGCACCGGCCTCACATTCCAAATGAGGTATGACCAAAAACTGGCTGGTTTACATTTCGTATTGTCCATTGAACTGATACTAGATGGTTTCTTTTATTCAACGTAGCCACAGTTACGTCCTTTTACAGTCTTAATCAGTATAAGTTTACCATCTACTTCATATAAAAAGAATGCAATTTTCAATCTCGAATTGCTGTCATTTAATGATGATAAACTATGCTTTCCATAGACTGTACACTCTCACAGGAAAAAAATTCTCTTGCCTCTTTCTTTGAATATCGCGTGATATTTACCGAGACCGTAAGTACGGCACGTGGATAGATTAAAAAAAACTTTCTTGATACGGACACTGCGGCAGACTTTTAGGAATGTACAGAGTAAGTTGCGTCACTGTCTGGCAGGACGCTCGAAGAGTTTATTCAAATATTATTGAAATGACGTAAATATTTACTAGGAAACAAGAAAAATTATATTGTTTGCTTCCGTTATATTAACGTGCGGTATTTTCCGCCTCACTCACAAAATATTATTACAGTTGTTCTCTGAAAAGACATAACATCTAACCGCTCAAAACCTTGTCGGATTTTGATATCCTTCCATACGATAATGTAAAAAACAAAAATATTAAATAGGTCACACGTTCCTGGTGTTTTTAAAGTACTCTGAAATAAATGTTCAGGGAAGTGTTTCCTATCTACTTCTGTTGACATGTTCTGTCAAACACTGACGTAAAATTCAGTTAATGTCCACTTTCTGGAGGAAAAAACAAGTCGTGTAAAACACAATGGTTTATGTAAGATCGTTTACATAGAATAAAAGAGAAAAGCTGATGAGAGTTGACAAGGTGAAGCGTAAGAAGCTACAACGTCGCTCTGTAGATAATTCAGCAGAGAGAACGTCCCATTCGCAAACTTGCTATACCCTAATCAACTTCTACAAGAAAATAGAGAGATCTAATTGTTTAAAATAATCTGTGAGCAACTTTTAGATAACTGATGGGAAATGTTTTTAAGAAACATGATCGAAGCTATATAATGCTTAATTAAAATAAACTGAAAATGCAGGAGAGATGCTGGTGGGTTTAGTGGGGGGGGGGGGAGGGGGGGAGGTTGGGGGGAGAGACAGGGTGGAAAGTGTAGGGAAGGGCAATGCACTTAATCGACAGTATCCTCAATGTTCTACAAGGCAGAACTGACGACTGGAATTGAGTGATGATAAGTCGTGCATATTTCATTATAAAACTTACTAAATAATGTACTTTATACGACGGACTGACAGGATATTAAATAAAAATCTAGTTGTGCATAACACTAATGAAGGAGGCAGCAAATTGAAATGACACAATTTTAATCTTCGTATATATTTCAACAAAGAATAATGTTCGTTGATAAAAAGTTACGTAACGTAAGAGGTCAATTTACAGACTGACGCCGGCCGCGGTATTCTAGCGGTTCTAGGCGCTCAGTCCGGAGCCGCGCGACTGCTACGGTCGCAGGTTCGAATCCTGCCTCGGGCATGGACGTGTGTGATGTCCTTAGGTTAGTTAGGTTTAAGTAGCCCTAAGTTCTAGGGGACTGATGACCATAGATGTTAAGTCCCATAGTGCTCAGAGCCATTTGAACTCATTTTTACAGACTAACCTGAACGTATTGCAGTATTGTGCTGGGCACGATGGTTCGCAAATACGTGCTCGTGTTGGTGTAGCCTTGTGTTTAATGAAACTGAAACCTTATCCTGTGCCCTCATTTCCTGCCGCGGAACAGCAAAATGTTTCGTGGCTAGCGAACGTCATTGGACGGACAACGGACACACCAGTAAAGTTTGAGCCTTCTTGCTATGTTTGCCGTCAACGTGAGGATATTTTCTGTCCTCGTCCTCTCATGCATTTCGCTCCCTATCATACACTCACTCACATGGCGTGCTGAAAATCGGAGATACTGCCAAGGAAAGATGAGAATGAAACTGATAGTCAATAGAAATTATACTAAGGGAGCTAAACCTGTGTAGCCAGACAGTGGTAATAAAATCGTATATTTTTTTAAACTATATATATGACGGTAGTATCTGTTGACGAAAGAACAGTTACCGTGGATGACCATGCAGCTTTGCTAGAAATGAAATGATAATTAAATAGACACCCTAGCTGCAAGCAGGCGTTGATACACTTCATTGGGGACCTGTTGAAAATGTGTGCCCCGACCGGGACTCGAACCCGGGATCTCCTGCTTACATGGCATACGCTCTATCCATCTGAGCCACCGCGGGCACAGAGGAGAGTGCGTCTGCAGGGACTTATCCCTTGCACGCTCCCCGTGAGATCCACATTCCCAACATGTCCACAACACTACATTCGTAGTGCGCCTAATAGATCTATTAGGCGCACTATGAATGTAGTGTTGTGGACATGTTGGGAATGTGGATCTCACGGGGAGCGTGCAAGGGATAAGTCCCTGCAGACGCACTATCCTCTGTGCCCGCGGTGGCTCAGATGGATAGAGCGTATGCCATGTAAGCAGGAGATCCCGGGTTCGAGTCCCGGTCGGGGCACACATTTTCAACAGGTCCCCAATGAAGTGTATCAACGCCTGCTTGCAGCTAGGGTGTCTATTTAATTATTATTAAAATCGTATATATAACTGAGAATAATGTACATTACAAAGTGAAGTATCTTAATTACTACACCAGCTCGTCTACTTTTCAAATACGCGGTACTGCATTACGAACACCTCTTTTAGAGTTACTTCAGTGATTTTCGGCAGCCACCGAACACTGGTTATTCATTGACATTGTCAATGGGAGATATGCGATCTGTTGATTTAAAACGTGTTTCTAAAAATGTCAAGATCACAGATTTTCTTTATTGAATAGCGGTATCGGCTCACTGTCGAGTGGGCTTCAAATAAGTCTAACATTTTAGACTGGTATGACGATGGCTCGGCAGTGAGACGAAACCGGCAATCAATAAAGAAAATTTGCGATTCTAACATACGATTTTTATCCATACGCCTTTGAAACAATGGTGATCAGCATTATAACAGCCACCGCGCCACACGACACGGGATTCCCCCATGTGAAATTGTGTACAAAGCAGCGATGTGCCCCTCAGTAATGGCGTCATACGTAGTTCAGAATAACAAAATAATTGACAAGCGAGCACAGTTGAAAATGGAAGAGAGCTTTGACTGTTAGCCACTTTTTATGCGTGCAGTCCGGCTGTAACAGGTATAACTAAGCAGTTCAGTTCTGGGTACATTCATACGCTCACTGTGAATGCGTAATCAGTTTCCTGTGCCCATTCCGCTACTAGCTTCTGACATTTGCTTCAGACTTTCACCATGGAAGAGAGAGAACCCACTCAAAGGTTTTTCAAAGAAACTGGAATTCTTCTCTATTTTGTGCTTTATTTACAACCGAAAGAAATCACTGCACGAAACTCATATCTTTGGAGATTCATCTAAAAAACTGCCTTTGCGACAACGCATTACTACGCGTTTTGCCCGTCACCCGTCTGCCCTAGCAGATGATCGCGTGCTGTAGCAGATGACGAGTTGAGCGACAAAAAACCGCATAGCGAACTGTATGCATACGAGGACAAGAGTCTTCTCTACTGCACGCCTCTTTGCCGCTGCTGGTGGTATTTTTCCGTAAAACATGCTACATGATGCGTTCCCAACTGTCGGCACTTCCCTCGCCGTCGCAGAGCTTTCCACATCACGAGTGGAGCGATTTAATGTTCATTTGGTGTTACGTTTATGTTTAAGTTATTTCATTATCAGAACCTAACGGCTTGCCGTAGTGTTATCAGATACGCTCATGGCGCTTGAAGGCATCAATAGTGAGTCGGTTGTGTGTGTCTGTAAAGCGATCAACATTGCATGTTCCCGCGACGCCAGGGAGAATCAACAGGCGCGATTGATACCGTACTTCAGAGCAATATGATTCAGGGGCCACCTCACCGTTTCATATCATGAGAGTGTTGTGTCCACCTCACAGAGCTCGTAAATTAACAGCGAGCGCGGAAAAACCCGACATCCAAACCACAGCGGCACCACACGTGCGGCCGTTAAAGACTGTAATCCCAAATGTGTTGAGATTAGCTTCACTTACGGTACTGCCTAAAGTTCATATTTTTTTTTCTTTGATTACTGTGGTAGATTAGCCTCGTTTACCACACCTCAACAACATTAAAAATGTTTCTCCTGTTGTCTTGAAAAGCTGTGTAAACTGATTCCTCACACTCACGGACGGTGGGCACTCCTATGTACTCGTAATTCCTTCAAGAGTGGTGGGGATTACCGGACCGACTCGACTGAGTGTGTTTGTTCGTAGACATTTTCATGGAAAGTTACCTTTGTAAATGCGTTCTGCAGTTACTGAGCCTCTTAACGCTCCAATAACGGAACTGTTTAGTATCAAGATGTTTTTTCTCACATTGTTCCCATGCTCTACCCGTTCGTTTTATGCTCCAAGCTTAGCAAACTCGCAGCATACGCTGGTCGTGCTCAATGAAGAACACAATTATCACACCTTAATTGTTGCACGCTCATTGGCTCCTATGATTGTTCCCAGCAAAAAGTACCATTTCGGTGTCTGCACGATATCAGTCCTGTTGTAGCGATCTGCGAGTTCAAGTTGCTACGAACGTATGCCCAGTAAGATAACGCGCTATTTATGTCACGTTAACCAGTGTATTTTGTTAAATACAGGGCTATTACAAATGATTGAAGCGATTTCATAAATTCACTGTAGCTCCATTCATTGACATATGGTCACGACAAACTACAGATACGTAGAAAAACTCATAAAGTTTTGTTCGGCTGAAGCCGCACTTCAGGTTTCTGCCGCCAGAGCGCTCGAGAGCGCAGTGAGACAAAATGGCGACAGGAGCCGAGAAAGCGTATGTCGTGCTTGAAATGCACTTACATCAGTCAGTCATAACAGTGCAACGACACTTCAGGACGAAGTTCAACAAAGATCCACCAACTGCTAACTCCATTCGGCGATGGTATGCCACTGTAAGGGGAAATCAACGGGTCGGCCTGCAGTGAGCGAAGAAACGGTTGAACGCGTGCGGGCAAGTTTCACGCATAGTGATGTGAAAGATTCAGTGTTTAAACCTCCTCTACCAAGAAACGTGCCAGAACTGTGAGCTCGCATCAACAATGCTTTTGAACTCATTGATGAGGACATGCTGCGCCGCGTGTGGAGGAACCTGATTATCGGCTTGATGTCTGCTGAATCACTAAAGGGGCACATATCGAACATTTGCGAATGCCTAAAAAAACTTTTTGAGTTTTTGTATGTGTGTGCAAAGCATTTGTGAAAATATCTCAAATAATAAAGTTATTGTAGAGCTGTGAAATCGCTTCAATCATTTGTAATAACCCTGTACTTATATTGAGGCCATTCTCCCCGGCCGTTGTTGACCTTGATCATGTTGTAGTTGTAGTTAACTATTACATTGCCAGTAGTGGGTAATAATGATTTTAACACTATATTTCTGGATCGAATCATTCTGAATATCAATTTTACCTCCAAGGCAGATCCCATAATAATGCTTCATTCGTGCTCCTTAATTTTAAGTCATCTCTTTATAACCCGCCTTATAAATGCGTCTGCAAACTGTTGTCCTCACTACTTCACTAAGGTTTATCCCATAATTTCTGTTTTGCCAGTGTAATTCTTAAACTGGCATTAAAAAAAACGTATCTATAGAAACAAGATACAAGTGGGAAAAGAAAAGAACCGAACGATCTGATTGCATGACTAAGAAAAATTATGTAACGAAGCCATTAACTGGTTGCTGTCTGTGTTGCAGGAAGAGTGGCCAATCCCGGAGCCGAAGGAAAATGGTGAGTCTCTATCTTCTCTATATAATATCCTTGAAGTCCGCAAACAAGCATCCAAGAGTTTACGGCAAAACAAACGGAAATATGTAAATGACCAACTAAAATCGATAGAAGACAACTTTAAAAATTACAACACACACGATTTCTATAAAACCTTTGCAAACCACATTAAAGGGTACTGTCCACAGAACCTCTGCTTCCGAAAATCAAATGGTAAACTGGCCTTAACAAATAAGGAAAATTGTGAAGAACTAGCGAAATATTTTTCAAAGCTTTTAAACTGTCCAGAACCTAAGGAGAGGTTTCCGAAAATACAACCAGAAACCGTATCAGAAAACTCAGCACCACCAACAAAAGAAGAAATTTATTCACATATCCAGAAGCTTAAAAATAACAAAGCATCAGGTGAAGATGGAATTGTAGCTGAACTCCTGAAAAATTTAGGTCCAAATTCACTCAGAGAAATCACACACATTATCCAAAATATTTGGCAAACCGAAAAAATCCCAGATGACTGGAAGATCGCACTAATTCACCCACTACACAAAAAGGGTGACAAATCAGATGTGAACAACTATAGAGGGATCTCGCTTTTACCAGTCACCTATAAAATTTTGTCAGCCTGTCTCCTGAAGAGAACACAAGAACAACTAGAATCAAAATTATCTGAATACCAAGCAGGATTTAGAACAAACAGGTCATGCCCAGAACAAATTTTTAACCTCAAAACCATAGTCAAAATGCGAGCTCTCAGACAAAAGCCATTAGTATGCACATTTGTAGACTTTAAGAAAGCATACGATTCAATAGATAGACCCTCATTATTTCAAATTTTAGAAGAAAGGGGATTAGATTACAAGACACGAGAACTAATAAAACAAACACTAACTGACACGAAGTCTAAAATAAAATTCATGGGAGAAATTTCGGAGCCCTTCGGCATTCAGACAGGTGTGAGACAAGGCGATGGACTCTCTCCTCTTTTGTTCAACATCGTTCTTGACAAAGTTATGGAGGAATGGGAGAAACAACTACGGAAAAATGAGTGTTGGAAACCAATTTCACTTGGCTTTTCCAAAAACAATCTTTACATTCCATACCTCGCTTTTGCAGATGATCTAGCAATACTAGCGGAGGATGAGCAGACCGCCATTAAACAGATTGACACACTCAAAGAATGTGCTGAGAAAGTTGGGCTACAAATCTCATTTGAAAAAACTGAATTCCTATGTTCAAAAGTAGAAATTGCAAGCTTAAAAACAAAATATGGCAAAATCAATAGAATCCCGTATTTTAAGTACCTCGGAGAATACATTGAACCAACAGGCCAAGAAATAGTATCACAGCAAAATCGTTTACAAAAAGTCAAAAAAGCATTCTGGTTAGTCCACAACCTCTACAACAAGAAATCCTTGTCAAGACAAACTAAAATTCGGCATTACAATACCGTCATAAAACCAACAGTCCTCTATGCAAGTGAAACACTAGTACTGAACAGAAAGCGAGAACTCGAAGACATCAAAAAAGAAGAGAGAAAAATCATTAGGAAAATTTTAGGAGCGAGACAGACTAAAGATGGCTACAGACTGCAAACAATCAAAACAACAGAAAAGTTTTCAAACATAGAAATTGATTTTAAGAAAAGGCGACTGAAATTCTTTGGTCATCTTAGCAGATTACCAGAAAACCGTTTGACCAGAAAGCTAATAAATTACGTAACCTCACTTAAAGCTTCAACACCTTGGATGATCGAAGTTAGAAAAGACCTCACCAACGCGGATATAACAGCAACCGATATTTCAGACAGAGATACTTTTAAGCACAAAGTAGAGAAGTGGAAAGTTTTACCAGAGCAACCAAAACAAAAACAGTACAGACCGAAGTGGTCAGAAGAGCGAAAGCAAGCCTTCTCAAAAAGAATGAAGATCTATTGGAGCAACAAGAAGAACCAGAAAAAAAGTTGATTGTCATTTGCTTAATGTCATTTGCTTAATGTCTTCCGTTATTGGGAGAATTCATAAATAATAATAATAATAATAAATTGATGTCGCCTTCTCGTGTCCGTCTGTATATGCAGGCTAATCTGATGAATTGCTGTAAGGAGTTGGAGCTGATTTTGGCTAATAAATACAGTGATTCACGAGGAAGGTTTTTATACATAATTTATAAATACTTCGTACAAGTTGTCTGAATTATGATGAATGAAAGTTAAGTTGTGAAAACGATGCCATTGCCACCTAGTGAACAACTGCCATAATACGAGAAAACGGTAATGCCTCGAGAACGCAACGAAAGGGGTCTAGCCGGCCGGGGTGGCTGAGCGGTTCTAGGCGCTACAGTCTGGAACAGCTCGACTGCTACGGTCGCAGGTTCGAATCCTGCCTCGGGCATGGATGTGTGTGATGTCCTTAGGTTAGTTAGGTTTAAGTAGCTCTAAGTTCTAGGGGACTGATGACCTCAGAAGTTAAGTCCCATAGTGCTCAGAGCCATTTGAACCATTTTTTGAAAGGGGTCTAATTCGCATCTGTTGTAGAGGGCTGGTAGTACAGAATGTAGTTGGAAACCGACGGTTGTCGGCTCGAATCCTAACTGGGTCTCTTTTTTTTTCTCACGCCACCTTTTAACCTAACATTCGCCCCTCAGTTATGTGGACGTACGTATTTCGAAATATGACGACAGTATCAGACTTCCAGTTTCTGCTTCTGTCAGATAAGCAATCGCAACTCCATACTCTTAGCTGCAGACTCTTCGAACAATGAGCAGTGAATTTTTTAGCTTTTGAAGTCCTAATAAATATGACCAATAAGCTAAAGATATCCACTTCATCCTCAGGCTGTGATATGAGACTAACAATTTGAAATAATCAAATATTTTTTACCAATAGAGTATCTTCAACCGTTTGAGAAAAACTGTATGGCGACAGGAAAAAAAACCTAGTATCCAAACTATGTTTTTTTTGCTTCAAGTGACACGTTTTCCGAAAAAAAAACGACTTCAACAACTTCGCTCAATTTACATACAGTGAGTACTTTCAACAGCACAGCAAATGGCTCAAGTTTCAGCTTTCTGCCTTCCTTGACCCAAATTTAGATGTGGACACAATTCTTTGCGTAGCACGGCGGACGTAATCTGCAAAAAAAAGAGTCCGTGACAAAGAATTTCGGCAATGGGTCTCACCAGTTCATCACAGGGCGTACTAAGCTTCACAAGAGCAGTACTGTAACACCAGCTAAACATTTAGTTCATGCGCGTTTTTTTTCTTATTTTTTGTTTTATTTGTGCCACGTCAGCCAGCCTCCGATACATAGTGAATCACGCCCATGCATACACATCCAAGATTCGCATTCAATATTTACATCGGTTGTAAAGCATCGCTTTCGTCACGATGTGCCCTCAGAATTGCTATGGGATCGACAGTTCGATATGCAACACGTAACATTCATGCCTCCAGACAGATTTCCTGCCTTGCGCTGCTTACATCGCGTAAGTTATACGAATGCGATGGTACTTTTCAGCTATCGTTTTTCTCTGAAATTTAGTCGCAACTCTATGCAGTGGACCCCTTAGCAAAATACGCTACGCTACACAAGTCATATAGACGTCTGGCCGTATATACGCAATGCGTTTTCGTGCGTAGCCGGGCCGGGTTGCTAGAAAATATTAAAATCCAAAATCATTAAAAAATAGATTTTACGACGGCACCAATATGAATGTGAGGGATGCGGGTGTCGCTTTTGTTCGTTTTTAGGGTTCGTATCTCAGTTGGTAAAAACGGAACCATGATATAATCGCTTTGTTGTCAATCCGCCTGACAGTCTGTTCGATGTTAAGCACCCTTTTTGTTGGCAGAGTAAAAAACTGAAGCTTTTAAGTCAATGCAATCAAAAGATACGGTCATTTGTCACACATGTTGATACTTAAAAACTCACTCTTCATAACCTATCGGTACTTCCCGTTGAACTAGAATCATGAAATTTGGCAAGAAGCAATATTTCACAGAACAAGAAATGAAGAAAAAAACCAGAAAATTGTTAATTTGTTGTTATAGCACGCGCAAACATATTTCTTTTGTCATTTGTTATTCGACTTCAGACTTAAAATTAAAACACTCTCTAAACTTCTGGAATTCCTGCGACGCGGACATCTTGCCAGTGTCAATGTCGATAACAGGCAAAAATAGTACAGTTTCTCGATTCTCAGGATAGATGAACTGTCTATTTACGTAATGAAGTATGTACGGAGCCCTCAAAGCGAGAGTCCAATTCTTACTGGCCAATTTATTTTGTATTTCTCTCCTGTGAACATAGCCTTTTCACGATTGTCATCTTCGAATTACGTTTGCATCATTTCTAAACATTTCGTTTCTCCAGTGATTTGCTTATCAGATCTCAACAGGAGATACTTGAAAGAGGGTCGCTTATCTGAGACTTTGTCAGCTGCGTATGATGATGAAATCGTTACTTATGTTTCATAATGCTGTGGTCTGTTGGTTACAGATGAGAGGCTGCGTAAGCCTTTCTTAATCTTTTTGCCAGGGGTTTCCGTTGTTTTATCAAATGGCTCTGAGCGCTATGGGACTCAACTGCTGAGGTCATTAGTCCCCGAGAACTTAGAACTAGTTAAACCTAACTAACCTAAGGACATCACAAACATCCATGCCCGAGGCAGGATTCGAACCTGCGACCGAAGCGGTCTTGCGGTTCCAGACTGCAGCGCCTTTAACCGCACGGCCACTTCGGCAGGCCTGTTTTATCAGATACGTATGTTACATAAGCAAAGCGTCTCTCATGGTTGAGCTAATTACTGCTGAATTCATAATCTGTAAAACCGCAGCCTATGTGGAAACCTATTCGAACTTCCCGTATTTCCATAATCTTGTGAACCTTGGTTTGTGTTATAGAGGGCTGGCCACTATGGCCGAGCGGTTCTAGGCGCTTCAGTCCGGAACCGCGCTGCTGCTACGGTCGCAGGTTCGAATCCTGCCTCGGGCATGGATGTGTGTGATGTCCGTAGGTTAGTTAGGTTTAACTAGTTCTAAGTCTAGGGGACTGATGACCTCAGATGTTAAGTCCCATAGTGCTTAGAGCCATTTGAACCATTTTTTGTTATAGAGGTTGCATGGGGGCTTAATTAAAATAGAATGCAAATAATTTTAATTTTTTGTTTCAGTAACTGTCTGTTCGGTTACGAAGTCTCGTGACGGTTGGCCCTGACTAGTATTATTACGCTATCTGACTGCATAGAACAATAACAAAGAATGAAATGGAAATTTTCATTAACACAATTAATTAATCAAGTCCCCAGCAACTATAAAACCTACGAAACCAAAGCACAAGTGTAACTGTTCTGCGTGTGGAAGTATAACTCAACGTACGCATCTGGCACGGTTCTTCTTCAACAACACAAGAAATTTTAAATATCATTTATACTGAATTAATTAAAGAAAATAAAAATACCATAATTACTCAAGAGAACCAGAATTACACTCTAATCCAAGAACACAAGCCAGATGCTTTGTTGACTGAACCTGTAATGACGCATTATTTAAAACATTGAAATAATGAAAAATAAATCAAGTTTCGTTACCTTCATATATTGACCAAAATCACTCTAATCATTACAATATATCTCCACACCGACTCGCTATTACCACATCTCAACAAGAACTTTTCAGTATCACATCTCAGCAAGCACTCTCTACTAGCACATCTGAACACGAACTGACTACTACGAGTCCTGGACAAGCACTGCCACTACGACATCTCAATAATCACTGCCAGTGGAGGCGGCGGAACAATGCTCTCTGGCGCTGTGGCTCAGTGTAGCCACCTTTCAAGGTCACGTCCGATTTCACCCAAAATCAATATAGGAGTTTTTTCGCAGCCACCACTCACTACTGATCATTTCGAAATACTCTCTAAGACAGAAAGTACCACGAAGGAAATATCCGAATGGGACGTAAATCGGTGGATGTGATGAACGTGTATAGACAAACAAATGATTATAAATTCTGATGCACTGCCTGATTTACTTAAGAGAAAGAACGTCACTAGTTCAGCAAATGAACAACGCAGTGGTCTACTTCTGGCCCTTATGCAGTAAGGCTTGGCATTGTTTGACAGAGTTTTTGGATGTTCTCTTGAGGTATATTGTGCCAAATCCCGACCAATTGGCACGTTAGATCGTCAAAATACCGACTGTTTGGAAGCCCCTGCCCATAATGCTCCAAAATTTCTCAATTGGGTAGAGATCCGGTGACCATGCTGGCCAAGATAGGGGGGGGGGGGGCGTACGGGGTGGCAGCAGGAAGGGCATCCGGCCACCCCTTTTCACTAACCTTGCCAAATCCGTTCCTAACAAAGCTGACCCTGCGCCAGCATGGGACATGACACTAGTGAAAGAAAAAAAGTGTACTTTACTGCTGAATAATCCCATCTATGCAAAAGCGGATTCGGAAATCACTATGAAAATAGACCAAAATAGCAAAAGTCACATTATTGTTTTCAGTTTGATGCTTCTTGTTCCAAGGACTCGTCAGATGCGCACCTTTATTACATGGATCTGACGATAGGGACCTGAACTACGAAATAAACATTACACGAAACTCTTATGTCTAAACGTTTTAGTCTGAGTATCCCAGTCTCAAACAATCAAGTGCAAGTATAATCCAAATCATATCAACTAGACTCTCTCCCCCAATTCTCCGTTGTCCTTTGTTAACTGACTTTCGTCGTCCACCTTATTTTAATCCTACTCAATCCTCATTGTAGCTTCCTGGTTCACACGTCTATTTTCCTCCAGACATTCATTTAGAAAGCTAAACTTTACTTAATCACAGTAAAAAGTAAAGTGTAAAGTTAGAATGCAGCACTAACCAGCGAAAGTAGGACAAACCTGCAAACATTTTAACAGCATTAAGTGCATGGGTGCTATGACGACGAATTAAAAAACACTCGGTTCCCTTAATCAGAGCTTAGTTCCCGAAATATATTGCGGTTATTGAGTATAAATGTTAGTAACTTATTATGACTGATTTTGTTTTAAAAGTGACTGAAAACTTGAGACTTAGCATATACGTGAAGAATTTCTCATTAGGTTTTGTCATTTTGTTTGTCTAAAAAATTCACACTTCAGCGGCTACTTGGCATTGTCTTCGTCGCCAGACATAAACAACTCCTCGCTTTTCGCAGACGTCAGTTGCTTGCTGTAGAACTAAGCACGTTACAAGCTTTCTAGAGGAGATAAAACTACGTTCTGAACATTTAAGAGCAGTTGCCACTTCTACACTACTGGTCATAAAAATTGCTACACTAAGAAGAAACGCAGATGATAAACGGGTATTCATTGGACAAATATATTATACTAGAACTGACATGTGATTACATTTTCACGCAATTTGGGTGCACAGATCCTGAGAAACCACATCTGGCCGTAATAGCGGCCTTGATACGCCTGGGCATTGAGTCAAACAGAGCTTGGATGGCGTGTACAGGTACAGTTGCCCACGAAGCTTCAACACGATACCACAGTTCATCGAGAGTAGTGACTGGCGTATTGTGACGAGCCAGTTGCTCGGCCACCATTGACCAGACGTTTTCAATTGGTGAGAGATCTGGAGAATGCGCTGACCATGGCAGCAGTCGAACAGTTTCTGTATACAGAAAGGCCCGTACTGGACCTGCAGCATGCGGTCATGCATTATCCTGCTGAAATGTAGGGTTTCGCAGGGATCGAATGAAGGGTAGTGCCACGGGTCGTAACACATCTGAAATGTAACGTCCACTGTTCAAAGTGCCGTCAATGCGAACAAGAGGTGACCGAGACGTGTAACCAATGGCACCCCATACCATCACGCCGGGTGATACGCCAGTAATGGCGATGACGAATACTCGCTTCCAATGTGCGTTCACCGCGATGCCGCAAAACACGGATGCGACCATCATGATGCTGTAAACAGAACCTGGATTCATCCAAAAAAATGACGTTTTGCCATTTGTGCACCCAGGTTCGTCGTTGAGTACACCATCGCAGCATAGCGTGGCCTACTCGTTACCCCGATTTGAATCCCATACAGTATGTCTGGGATGCACTAGGGGCACGGGTTGCATCTCGTCAGCATCCACCAACCACTCTCTAAGACTTGCGAGCAGCGTTGCAGGAAGAATGTACGTTATTGCCTCAACATGAGATTGATGACATGATTCACAGCATGCCCCATCGTTCGTCACGCCTGTATTGCTGCCAGACGTGGTCAAACCCCGTACTGAGCACATTAATGTGTGTGTAAATCCGTTAAGTTGGAAAAAACAAAGAACATTTTTGTCTACTGTTATGCATGTTGAGTTGTTTACGTTCTGTATTCTCTATACTGTTTCTACATGATTATACTGTTCTGTTGCAAAGTAAATGCAAACTTGCAAAATTTCGGTTTGTTGCTTTAATTTTGGGCATCAGTGTATCTTCTGACGAGATGTTTTCTGTAAGATTATGTAAGACTAGACGTGGTCTGATGACTGCTTAGAGCTTGCTTCAGACTGGTTATGAGTGAGGCGGAATTGTTTCTCTGGTCTGTGTTAATTTCATTTAAAACAGGTAATTAATTTGGAGGGCGCTGTGGGACTATCTCGATCTCCAGAAATTGAGAGCACACTCGAGTTGTAGAGTTCAAAATTAAATCCGACCTCGTATTACACCTTAAGACAGCACTAAACCACACGACGTTGTTTGTTGCATTACAAAATGTGATAGAGAGTTTGTATTGATTTTTGTCGTTAATTCTTCTCTACGTTGTCATTATGCAGTTTTATACGTCCCTCCCATCGTTTCTTGACCTTACGAATGCGTTGATTGTAAAACTCCGCAGATTTTGCCTTAAATCACCTTTCCACTTCATTAATGGCGTTATCTACGTCGTCAAATCGACGACCACACAACGGATTCTTCATTTCTCGGAACAGTAAAAGTAACTTGGCTCGAGATGGGAAGAATAAGGCGGACGTTGCGAGATCTTACCGCCACATGCCTTCATTTTATCAACAGAAACGTAAGCCAGTGCAGCGTCAGCCAGACGACGAACGCCTCCGGAGAGCATACGCGGCGTTTCTTAATCAGAGCTTCTTGTAACTTCTCCAGAAGATTGCTCCTATATCTGCCAGTGATGGTTTGACCCTTGGCAAGGTAGTATGTGAAGATGACTCCACGACAGTCCCAAAAAACTGAAAGCATGACTACCCCCGGCTGACTTTGCATTTGGCTCTTCTGTCAGAGGCATTTCTTTTCCACTTCGACAGTGCGGCTGGTACCGGCGGAGGCTCGAGTCCTCCCTCGGGCATGGGTGTGTGTGTTTACCCTTAGGACAATTTAGGTTAAGTAGTGTGTAAGCTTAGGGACTGATGACCTTAGCAGTTAAGTCCCATAAGATTTCACACACATTTAGGCATTTGAACATCTTTTCCACTTCGCAGTAGACCCATAAGAGGGGCAATCATTTCCTTAAACAGCCGACATCTCATCACAGATTTCTCGGGCACTGCTAGCTTTCAAATACAGGAACATCATCACACTATGAGCCTCAATTTTCTCCATTTTACACCTCAGTGAAATTTGACACTCCCTGTAACAAAAAAGGACACAATTAATTGAAATTTTGAACATCATGCCCTGGGCGATCGATGATAATATTGATAAAATTTTATCAATGTAGCGTAATAATGTCCGGGAGATAATGATAACTTTACGATATCCCATCGTATGTCTAGTGATGTGTTTGTTTGTACTGACTCGGGTATTGTGCTACCATTCTCGACAGTAGTATCAATTAACTTGTAGCATCAACACAACCTATCAGATAGTGCTTCAGAAAGGCTCCACATTTCTCTCTGATTCGATCTCCAGAGCAGATTTTTATTTCAGTTCCACAATACCTTCTAAATAAATTGGTGACGTGACAATGATTTGCTGTTTTTGGCCATTATTATTCGTTTGTGGAAGCAATTTTACATCCCTCTAATGATTTCTTTATGGTGTTGCACTTTTCTCTGCCAAGCGATGCAGAATCTTGCTGAGCTCATGACAGTTATTGCGTTCGTGACGACATTTACCATTCTTCCCAGAACGACGTAAACACCATCTTACTGCGATGTAAAAGTAAAGTCTCGTGGAAATTGACGTTTATGCCTAGGCAGATCACTGTTGCATGGATACACTGTGGCAGTACTTAAAGGGAGTCAGCGAGAGAGAGAGAGAGAGAGAGAGAGAGAGAGAGAGAGAGCGTGTAATATAAGACAACGGTTTTAGTTACAAATGCTCTTACTTTTCGCTACTTTTCATTTCTAGATGAATGTGCTTAATATATCAGTTTTCCGTTGAGCAGACTCCATTTCTGGAGTGCTACCTTCTTACTCACATACTACGGCATAACCTTTTTATTTTGGTTCGAAACGTTTTACAGAAACAGATTTCTTTTGGGGTAGGAAGAAGTGAGAATCAGATGGTGACAAACCTGATGAACAGGGTGGATGACGCATCAGTTCATACATCAAAGCCCTCTGTCTGCCAGTCATCTAAAAACCTCTGTGAGCAAGTACACAATACAGAGAAAAGATAATTTTTCTTGTCCAAACCAGGCTTCTTCGTTTGTATTTTAGCCTTCAGTCAGAACGGACAATTTGGGTACTATCAGTCAATTATTATTGGTAATCAATATGACAAATTCCTGTGATCACAGAGAACACTAGATTTACCGTTTTCGGCTAGTGAAATTTACTCCTACTCCTTTGAGGTGGGCCACTGCTCCTTGATTGCATTTCCGCTTCTCATGCCACTTACGTACCGGTACCATCCTCACTATCAAATCCTTGGAGGATAATCGGGTTAATTCTTTTTAAAGCGCCTTAAATAATGCTGAGAATTCAGTTTCGCATTTGCTATTGGTCAGTATCCAACAATTATGACACCTGCAGGGGCTTTACAATAATGTGGAAACACAAAAAACACATTACCATTTCTAAGACGATGTAGGAAAGGCGTTGACATTTAAAACAGCTTCCAGTCGTCTCGGAGTGATAAATACAGGTCCTCTACGGTTTTCAAACTAGTCTTATAGCATTCTTCCAGCAAAACAGTGGCAAGTTGAGGTAATGATGATGCAGGTGGATAGCGATCAAGCACTCTCCTCTCCAAGCTAGATCACAAAGGTTCAATAATATTGACCACTGGTCATTGTTGCGGGAGATGCGACAATTCGTTATCGTGCTCACAAAACCAGTCCTGGACGATGCAAGATGTGTGAACAGGGGACCTGTCATTCTTGAAACGCATGATCAGTTGTACTGTAGTATAGACCTGACGAGCCAAAATGGTCACATAATTCTTGGCAGGAACCAGACGTTGCAGAGTAAAAATAGGACTCGTGGAATATGACGATACGGCTGTTCCGATAGTCACCCAGCCCCCTCCATGTTTCATCCTTTGGACGTAAACTCGGCTAGAAATCGTAAACTGAGTGAAAGAAGACCATCCGGCCAAATGAATTTCTTCCATTCCTTCATAGTCCACGTTTTTTGGCTTCTGCACCATGTTTTCTTGTTACGGATATGGGCATTTGCATCACTGGTGACTGGTTTTGAAAACACAGCACGCCCTGCGTATGGAATCCTTTCGTGTTGTTTTTGTGCACAGTTCACGACTGCGACATTCAGTTCTGGAGTAACTTTCGCAGACTGTCTGTCCGCCGTCACTCAGCACACACTTCCGACTGCGTTGTGACTTGGGGACGATGTTTTTCCGCTTTCGAGCTTCGAAATGGCGCCTCTTGAAACATCGCCGGCCTTTGTGGCCGAGCGGTTCTAGGCGCTACAGTCTGGAACCGCGGGACCGTTACGGTCGCAGGTTCGAATCCTGCCTCGGGCATGGATGTGTGTGATGTCCTTAGGTTAGTTAGGTTTAAGTAGTTCTAAGTTCTAGGGGAATGATGACATCAGATGTTAAGTCCCATAGTGCTCAGAGCCATTTGAACCATTTTTGAACCTCTTGAAACATCAAACACTTACAGCACCCTTGTTTACGGAAGCACGCACTATACGACCTTAACAGTTTGCCAACGTCTGATATAAAGCACTCATAACCACTCAAATTATGTTCTGAACACGTCCTAAACACCGCATTGAAGACATTGCACAGGTGCCGTTCGTGGTAAGATACAACAGTGCAACCTCCAGACTTGACTAGCATCTGCATTCACTGTATGTTCAAGCATGCGTTCCTCGCGGTTTTTCGATATTTTTCTCAAAACCCTGTAGCTGCCTGACGCCGATCTATCTCGTAGTTAGTTCTTCGTGTACAGTATGCCACTCTCTTTCTTCTGATACGCCTGTAGCGTCAGTTATTTCATACACTTTTAGTCGCCTATCGTCCAATACAAAATTGTATGTTTCTTAAGTGTTTTCATCAGGGGATATTATTTTGTAACATTTTAAGTGGATCAAATTTGGAAATTTGTGGGAAGTTCTACGAGACCGAACTGCTGAGGTCATCGGTCACTAGGCTTGAACGCTACTTAATCTAACTTGACCTAACTTACGCTAAGGACAACACACACACACACACACACACACACACACCCATGCCCGAGGGAGGATTCGAACCTCCGACGGAGGATAGCCCCGCGAACCGTAGCAAGGCGCCCAAGACCGCACGGCTACCCCGCGCCGCAAAATGGAACAATTCTTAACTGAAGTACGGTCACGTTTCAGTCCGACAGCTGTCTTAAGGGTTGAAAGTGGACTCCTAATAAACCTTACCTATCTTGGGCTGAAATTGCATTGACAGTAAACCGCCTGAAGCCAAAATTTTGTGACAAGCATTATTACAATTTATGGATATCGACGAAACACACGCGACATGACTGCTTGAAGAAGTCATATTCGCCAGAATATTCCCTATGGCCTAGGTAGGTTAAGCGATACTTGATTTTCGCAATACGTACCATGACAACAAAGTTCTAATGACCAGCGTCGTCTCTGTGCCCTCATGATAACACAGTTCATTCGTGAAACACATATTAGTACCAGTACATTTCATCAAAGACTAATGGAGTAAATTATCCCGATACATCTTTCAGCATTATTCGCATTACCCACTGTCTACTTGTGTGTCTCCTCATAAATCGACAAATTAGCCTAAACAGCCGCCCGGGGTGGCCGAGCGGTTCTAGGTGCTACAGTCTGGAACCGCGCGACCGCTACGGTCGCAGGTTCGAATCCTGCCTCGGGCATGTATGTGTGTGATGTTCTTAGGTTAGTTAGGTTTAAGTAGTTCTAAGTTCTAGGGGACTGATGACCTCAGAAGTTAAGTCCCATAGTGCTCAGAGCCATTTGAACCTAAACAGTGAGGATCTCACACACACACACACACACACACACACACGAAACAAATGATTCAAATGGCTCTGAGCACTATGGGACTTAACTGCTGAGGTCATCAGTCCCCTAGAACTTCGAACTACTTAAACCTAACTAACCTTAGGAGATCACACACATCCATGCCCGAGGCAGGATTCGAATCTGCGACCGTAGCGGTCGCGCGGTTCCAGACTGTAGCGCCTAGAACCGCTCGGCCTATCCGACCGACACACACGAAACAGTCCTCAGTAAATGTACCTACTACACTGTTTTGGAAATGATCACGATAGTAGATAAGATGTAAATGGATCGTGTTCCCTTAAGTGTGGAGAGGGTTACACGCCCATCAGATTCTTTTACTTCTGCGTTATCTGCGCCAAAGTGTTTCTGGTAAATGCCTGATTTCACCTGTTCTTTACAGATGGCGTAATGAAAGATGTTGTAATCAAACATAAATGAACGTCTATACTAAATGGAAATTTCCCCAGGGTCATTGCTTAAAGCACCTTCTCGCGATAACGCACAATGCTACCGTTCGATGCTGATGTGAGAATAGTACTCGAGCTGCCTTTTGCGTTATCAGCGATACCTTGGCACAGATTACAGAAGTACTTTCGTGTCACACGATCGTCACACCCCGAAATAATCTGCATAGTCAGTAAATGTTACTTTTCTTCGATAACAGCTCTTCCAGTCGCCAGATAACAATATGTAGACATTAAGAATTTGCTTGTCCGTACATGTTGTCTTAATACAGATACCTGTACCGGATTCAGTGCGTTTTATTGGCACTTAAAATCTCATTAACTATGCAACTTTTTTAGATGCTTTTAATGAACGAAAACCCAACTTTTCGATGCGGTGGAGAAATTGCTTAAGATGATATAGATTCTGAAGTATACACAGGTTTCCATACTGGGACGGGACAGGGGGGACTCGCAAAAACAGCATTACATAGGGACAGTCTGGAGTAGCTCTCAAGAAAGTGGCGAATATTGCAGTGTTGGTGAACGCCACTGCATAAAAAACCAACAGCGCTGCCAATCCACTTGGAAAATTTTTACACATTGGCGTGTTTCAGTGATTAATCGGTATTGGGAAGGGAGAGAAGACAGCCAAGATAACTGTGGGGAAATAAAGAAAATAGAAAGTTACTAACCAGTAACTTTTTAAACAGCTCCAAATTTTATGTTCAGTTGTTTTACGGAGAAAAAAGTGTATCAAACTCGGTCCGTTACCCCGTTAACATTCTGAATTTTTAGGAGCAAAGATTGTGGAAAAGTGAGTTGTGAAATAAACATTGTTGCAATAAAAAACGATGTTGGGTTTAGTTACATTTCACACTAAACATAAGCAGTAAACTCCCAAGAGTAGTGACCATGACGCGATCAAGAAAACATGATAGAAAATTAAGACTATAGTCACTCCTAACAAAAACGCTACAGCTTAGGAAAAGTTGACGTGGACAACGCCAGTATGAAATTGCCGCCATTTTGTGTTTGGAAAACCGAAATCTGTTTCTGCCAAGGTGAAGGACAATTTCTTATCGCCTGGCATAACAACTGAAACTGCACAATTTAGTTGTTTACATACTACAGTCACATTAATGTGAGCATAGTCTATGTTCGACATTAGCGTGCAATAATCGCTCACAGAACGCACGTGGCAGCACAAGTAATGAAGGATATGTGAAGCGTGTGGGGAGTGGGCATGTGGGGGGGAGCGAGGGGAAAGGAGGAGATGCGGAGAACATTACAGTCGTTGTCGTAATGCAGAAACGGAGTGATACGTCTGACGTGCAAAAGGGCACGATCGTTTTCTTTCAGGGCAGGGGTGGAAGTTTGTAAACTGTTTGCATGCCGCCCAGGTTAACGTATATTGCACTCGGCAAAATGGTGCTACTCAGACAGCTGTGGTGCATCATGGGCCGTAGATGATGGGGGTGAACAATGGGTGTGGAGATGTGTATTGGGATATAGACATGCAACTGTTGAGCAACTGACCGCCCAGATGAACCAAAGGGCTGCCAACAGTGTCTCCTCAACGAGCGTTGATCCTCTGCTTCAGGCTCCTGGTTCATGCGTCCATGCCGACTGTTGTTCATCGGCAATGAAGGCTGTATTTTGCACACCAGTATTGCAACTGGACGTTCACTGAGTGGCGACTGATGACCTTCCAGATGAATCAAGTTTTATGTTGCACTGGACCGATTGCCTTTGGCGTGTAAGCGAGGGAGCATTATAATACAGAGAATGTTTTCGTGGCATTCCCGAGGCGAACTCGTCATTCTGGAAGGCGCAGTGAATCAACACAAGTGTGCCTCTATCCTTGGGGACCATGTCCATCCCTACATGCAGTTTGTTTTTTCATTGGCACGATGGCACCTACCAACAGGACAAAATGTGTGTGAAATCTTATGGGACTTAACTGCTAAGGTCATCAGTCCCTAAGCTTACACACTACTTAACCTAAATTATCCTAAGGACAAACACTCACACCCATGCCCAAGGGAGGACTCGAACCTCCACCGAGATCAGCCGCTCAGTCCATGACTGCAGCGCCTTAGACCGCTCGACTTATCCCTCGCGGCACCAGCAGGACAATGCAGTGTGTCATACACCTCGTAGTGCACATGCGTGGTTCGAAGAGCACCAGTATAAGCGTGTTTTCCTGGCCACTAAACTACCCGATTTTAATCCAATCGACAGTAGGTGGGACTACCTCGATGGGACTCTTCGCACCTTGGATCCTCAACCGAGCCGGCCGCGGTGGTCTCGCGGTTCTAGGCGCGCAGTCCGGAACCGTGCGACTGCTACGGTCGCAGGTTCGAATCCTGCCTCGGGCATGGATGTGTGTGATGTCCTTAGGTTAGTTAGGTTTAAGTAGTTCTAAGTTCTAGGGGTCTTATGACCACAGCAGTCGAGTCCCATAGCGCTCAGAGCCATTTGCACCATTTCCTCAACCGAAAAACCTAGTGCAGCTGGCCACAGCACTGCAGTCGGCATGGCTCCACATTTTCCAGTACATTCCAGGACCCCACAGATTCTCTTCCTGGAGGTCTCGCAGAGGTCTGCGCTGCATCAGGTGATTATCCAGACTTCTGACAGGTGGTCACGTTAATGTGTCTGGACAGGGTCTTAACGCAACCGGAGCCACGATTTGATGTAAACGTATGGGATTTTGCTGCTAGTTCCGAGTGAGTCAAATTAATATTCCTTAGCTACAGAGAGACTCTAAACAGTGTTCTGGAGAATGTTGTTGTTGTGGTCTTCAATCCTGAGACTGGTTTGATGCAGCGCTCCATGCTACTCCATCCTGTGCAAGCTTCTTCATCTCCCAGTACCTACTACAACCTACATCCTTCTGAATCTGCTTAGTGTATTCATCTCTTGGTTTCCCTCTATGATTTTTACCCTCCACGCTACCCTCCAATACTAAATTGGTGATCCCTTGATGCCTCAGAACATGTCCTACCAACCGATCCCTTCTTCTAGTCAAGTTGTGCCACAAACTCCTCTTCCTCCCAGTTCTATTCAGTACCTCCTCATTAGTTATGTGATCTACCCATCTAATCTTCAGCATTCTTCTGTAGCACCACATTTCGAAAGCTTCTATTCTCTTCTTGTCTAAACTATTTATCGTCCACGTTTCGCTTCCATACATGGCTACACTCCATACAAATACTCTCAGAAATGACTTCCTGACACTTAAATCTATACTCGATGTTAACAAATTTCTCTTCTTCAGAAACGCTTTCCTTGCCATTGCGTCTACATTTTATATCCTCTCTAGAACTGCAGTTAGACGAAATGAAACCAGTTTAACTTTTGTTAAAAATGAAATGAGGTTATGCTGGGAAAAAAGTCAATAAAATATTCTGAAAACTTCATTGTCAGATTAACTTCCCAGCCATATTTTAACTATTTCTGAAGAAGGTGTAGATAAATTGGCTTTCATGACAGTCTGAGTGATGGGCATACGATCAGTTACTGAAGATCAGTCAGTTTCATTACAGAAGTTGTCATCAGCAACAAGTTCTACGTTACAGTTAGATGAGTTGCGCGCATGAAACGACGAACAAAAAAGTCAACTAAGAGTGCTAAGACACAATGGAAATCAAACGTGACAACGTTCTCGTAACAGAAGCAGAAACACAATGACAAAGAACACTGTTACTGCCATTTTCCTTTTGGCACTGATCGCAAGCCAAAATAATGTGTCCAGCGTTGCTAACGGGAAAATCGGGTGAACGGGAATGTTTTACCACAGATGTTGTTACATGGCGGCAATAATAGCTTGTCTGCTGAAGATAATACTGCAGAGCTCTTGTTTGTGGTAGCCAGCGGAGCAGATGTCTGTCCTACCAGTAACAAAAAGATGGTAAGGATAAAGCCGCTGCATAGAAACTGTTTGCAGCAAATAGGTCTCCAATTCCAGTCTGTGGCTCAAAGTTGCCGAATACTGACCTCGGATTAAGACGTTATTGTCAATGGTCATTGTCAGGTACGGTACGTCAAAAGGCATGTTAGACGCCTATTTTCGTCATAATTTTCAAATCATCGTCGATTTTGAAAACAAAATGTTATTAACAACACTCAGTTGGAAACGAAAGGGAATGTAACATTTATTGAAGCAGATGATTCGCTTAATTTATTTCATATCTGCTGCGACTTTTCCGAAATTTTAAAGAAATTTCTTTGAGTTAACGAAACCCTGTGTCGAGCTGAAAGAAGTAAAACACTGTGTTCAGCATTATATCTCAGTATCTAGTGGCCCTCTAGCCTTATGCAAGTCTCGTAGATGAGATCCTCACAAACTGTATATTGCGGAACAAGAAATCTAGTAAATATGAAACCACTACATTATTCATCGATCTAAACCGCAGTGGGCCTGTCTTCTAAACTTGGCCACAAAACCAGAGGGCCACTGTCGCGTTTATGTAGACTGTCGCCGTCTAAATGACTGTACCCTCCCAGATATCTATTCAGTTTCACGAATAGGTATCAGCATGATTCGTCATGGAAAGAAAATACACACATCAAAGTTTTTCATCACCTCGGTTCCGAGAGTTCCGCAACCTGTACAGAAAATTGGAATAGAGATCAACATAAACATCATTTCCACCCATTTTGTTGCTCGTGGAAACCACACGTTGCATGTTGTACCACCACACAGCGAGACCTTTAGAGGTGGTGGTCCAGATTGCTGTACACATCAGTACCTCCAAAACCCGGTAGCACGTCCTCTTGCATTGATGCATGCCTGTATTCGTCGTGGTATACTATCCACAAGTTCATCGAGGCACTGTTGGTCCAGATTGTCCCACTCCTCAACGAGGATTCGGCGTATATCCCTCAGAGTGGTTGGTAGGTCACGTTGTCCATAAACAGCCCTTTTCAATCTGTACCAGGTTTGTTCAATAGCATTTATGTCTGGAGAACATGCTGGCTACTCTAGTCGAGCGATTTCGTTAGCCTGAAGGAAGTAATTCACAAGATGTGCACGATGGGGCAGCGAATTGTCGTCCATGAAGACGAATGTCCCGCCAATATGCTGCCTATATGGTTGCATTATCAGTCGGAGGATGGCAATCACATATCGTACAGCTATTAAGGCCCCTTCCATGACCACCAGCGGCGTACGTCGGCCCCACATAATGCCACCCCAAAACAGCGGGGAACATCCACCTTGGTGCACTCGCTGGACAGTGTGTCTAAGGCGTTCAGCATGATCGGGTTGCCTCCAAACACATCTCCGACGATTGTTTCGTTGAAGGCATATGCGACACTCATTGGTGAAGAGAACGTGATGCCAATCCTAAGCGTTCCATTCGGCATGTTGTTGGGCCCATCTGTACTGCACTGCATGGTGTCGTGGTTGCAAAGGTGGACCTCGCCATGGACTTCGGGAGTGAAGCTGCGCACATTTGATTCGTAACACAACGTCCTGTGGCTGCACGAAAAGCATTATTCAACATGGTGGCATTGCTGACAGGGTTCCTTCGAGCCATAATCCGTAGGTAGCGGTCACCCACTGCACTAGTAGTCCATGGGCGGCTTGAGCGAGGCAAGTCATCGACTGTTCCTGTCTCTCTGTATCTCGTCCATGTCTGAACAACATCGCTTTCGTTCACTCTGAGACGCCTGGACACTTCACTTGTTGAGAACCCTTCGTGACACAAAGTAACATTGCAGTCGCGATCGAACCGCGGTATTGACCATCTAGGCATGGTTGAACTACAGACAACACGAGCCGTGTACCTACTTCCTGGTGAAACGACTGGAACTGATCGGCTGTCGGACCTCCTCCGTCTAATATCTAATAGGGCTGCTCATGCATGGTTGTTTACATCTTTGGGTGGGTTTAGTGACATCTCTGAACAGTCAAAGGGACTGTATCTGTGATACAATATCCACAGTGAGAGTCTATCTTCAAGAGTCCTGGGAACTGGGTTTACGCGATTTTTTTTTTTTTTGACGTGTGTATTATATTTTCAAAGTTAGATTTCTGAAAAGCGTATTATCAGATCTCACTTGCGGAAGAAGATGAACAAACAGCTGCAATAACAACTCCGTTTACCCTCGAAGAATTTAGTTTCATACCATTCAAATTAAGCAAATTTCGGAAATTTGTTAACGAAGTACTGCAAGATTTAAATTTCTGTTCTGCCAACAAAGAGGACATTCAGACTGCATCTAGTTCAGAGGAAGAAGACTTGAAACACTTAACTGCACTTTTCGAATGTTTTGATACGTATGGTCCGAGCATTAATCTTGAAAAATCTGTGTTTGGCACTCAGAAAATTATTTTTGGGATACATCATTACGGCAGAAGACACCAGACCAGATTTGCCGACAGTACAGACCATTGCCGTCCAGGAACAGTGAAAAAACGGAGAGCATTTCTTGGCATGCCTAACTTCTATCGCCAACATTTGAAAGTTGAGCTTTCTGGTTATAGGCAGGCCAATTGGGCTCAGCTGAATGCTGTGTCTCCTCTGACAGTGGCGTTGTTGGGTGCAGTATGGAAGGGCATGTGCTCATCACACCATTCTTCCAATCATTTTCAGGTTCTTGACCTCTGAACTGCTACTAACCTAAGTCCTCCACATGACACTCAGCCACGCTGACTTCTCAGCTATGGAGGTGAATGAAGCCATATAAAACATTCTGTACAAAACCAAGCTCTTCTATATGACTATTGGAAGGGAAGAAAGAAAAATAACAAAATGCACATTGACTAGATACCAGAGGCAATAGAACAATTTGAAACATGTGGGGAATATATTGCCCAAACTTCCCTACTAACTTTCCCAAGTGTGGAGCATGGACTTGCTTGCATTGTTTGTGAATGCATCAAACTTTGTGTCGGGAGCAGCCTTACAACAGAAACACTATGGAATCTGGAAGCCTTTTTGCTCCTTTTCAATGTTTTCCCTTGGCCATAATAATTATTTAATCATGATTAAGAAATACTCAGTATTTACTTATTATCAATAAAATGTTGGATATCTCTTGCAAGGAACAACATTTTCTGTGTACACAGAACTTACGCATTCAACCAGATGAATGAAAAGGCTTCACCAGTGTGACTAAATCATCTCCAGTGTATTTGTGAGTTCATTACTGATTTTCATCTTGATTCATGGTTCTTTACCATAAGACAAAAGATAAACTAAATGTCATTCCTATTGATTGACTGAAGCCAGCTCATTTTCATCCTGATGATGAAGAAGCATATGAGCATCGAAAACCACTGAATCAGCTACCAACTGACCAGGATATGAAGTGTTTCCAAGTGCCATACAAAGATATGAGATCAAGCTGTGTGTGAAATGTCCTGCCCAGCTGGCAGGCATAATTGAATGACACCCATGCATGGTGTTGGGGAGTAATGTGGGAATACAGGAAATGTAAACAGTGGCTAAAAAGTAAATTATTTATTTAAAGTGTTTTCAAATCGTATGTTCACTTGTTTGCAAAATAGGTCTTTAAAATAGCGTATGAAATTGTCTGCCTTTTATTATCTGGTTTTTTAGTAGCAAAGATAGTGGAAAAATGAGGAATGATGTATGAAATAAAAATATGTCATAGTCAAAAATATGTTTGGTTTAGTTAGAATTTGTACTAAACATAAGAAATTATCTACCATGACAAACAACTTGGATGAGTTGCATAAAGGTATTAACTACTGGATGAAGAATGGAGAACCCAGACTTCAGTGATCTAGTGGTTGAATACTGATCTTTCTGTTGATCACAGGCTGTGGAAACAATTTTGAAACACAGGTTTAGCCTTACAATTTTAGATGGTCCAGTAATGAATGTCAAGGGCTACAACATCCATTGGTGGCTGCTATTTTTTACAATGGACTGAAAGGAGAGGATTGGCTCCATAGAAGGCAAAGGCAGTTATTCTGCATGCTAGGTCATGGCATTAGTTTTTTGGGATACAGGTGGCACAATTTTAACTGATTATATTGAAAATGATTAGCAATCAGTGGCGAGTATTATGCAAACTTATTGCAGCATTTGAGTGATGAAATCAAGCAAAAATGGCTGCATTTAATGAGAATGTTTTGTTTCAGCATGACAATGCACCATATCACACATACATTATCGACAAGCAGAAAATCAATAGTTAAATTTGCATTGCTCCCTCGTGTACCCTATTCAGCAGATTTAGTCCCCTCTGATTATTTTTTGTTTCCAAACTTGAATAAATAAGTTAATGGTAAGAGATTTGTGAAAAATGGAGAGATGAAATCCACAGTAGACGACAATTGATGATGTTTATGTTTTGTTCCAATAAATCTGTAGTGAGGAGATCCTCCAGGATGTAGAACATGTCAGAGAAACAAGAATACATGATTATCTCTGTAAACAGGGTATTGAAACTACTGAACATTGCTGGGAAAACTGTATTGGGCTGAATGGAGTCTTTGCAGAGAAATAAAGATTTTTTTTTCACAAAATTTTTGTCTTTTCTTTCTTAGGTTGGGTACTTTGGGAAAGCCCTTATAGATTCCTGTTATTAAGTTATATACAGTACTATGCTGTTTGTACATGCATCTTGTAACTCCTACCACACATAACCAATTTTTCCTGGGTCTAGCTGATTTTAGCATTATTACTTAGTTCTTTCTTGTGTTGGCAATAGCAGTCAATATAAGTAATGAAACCGAAAACCCCAAGAAAGCAAGCCGCAAATGCAGACCTAGGCCTGTGGAAATACATTTATATGCAGACAGTCAAGGAAAGAAATTAAGGGATATACTTGAGAACAATTAAAGCCACAATATCTCAGCCACAATAAAACCTAGTGCAAAATTTAAAGATGTTGTAGCAGGTAAAGAAGAAACTGCAGGAACTACAAAATAGAAAATCCCCATCTTTTCAATACCATGTCGGCATGATCTTCCCTCCTGGTCTTGTCTGAATGTTGAAGTGAGAATAGTAAATGAAGAAATGAAGAAAATTTGTAAATACTTTAAAAATGTCTGTTTCGTAAACATAACTAAGTTAGGTACAAGATTCCACACTGCTCATGGTCTCCATCTGATTCAACTCAGAAAGAAGTATGTGAGTAATGAAACCATAAAAGTAGTCAATGAGTTAGCCATAGCAAAAATTGATAGCTCTGAGTCAATATGACTTAGATTTAGGGAAAACTCTTTTTTAGAGGTAGCAAAGAAGGGCTGAGACAAACAGGTTTGCCCAGATTCACACTAGACGACCAGATTAAAGATAAGAATAATATAATAAATGTCGGTAACAATACTCTCAGCTGGAGTCCATGGGCAAAGAATAAATAAATAAATAAATAAATAGGGAGAAATATAGCAGTAATGACAATTGCCCCCATAAAAAAAATTACTCACCAACTTTGTCTCTCGGGATAGGTTATCTCAGTATTGAAAGTATAAGTGGAAAACATGTAATTTTAAACGAATTTGCAATTGAGAACTTACTTGATGCATTAAGCTTAAGTGAGCACTGGTGTAAAACAAATGAGATTTCTTTTCAGGTACTAGATGATTTCCACTTAGCAAACAGCTTTAGCAGAGAGCAGTGTATTCATGGGGGTGTATCAATTTACATTAAGAAAGAACTAATAAATTGTAGTAATGAACTAGATCTAGGATATCTGTGCAGTGAGATACATTTTGAAGCCACAGGTGTATATCTGGATCATTTAAAAATTGCTATTGTATCTCTCTATAGATCACCAGACGGAAGTACACTAGTATTTTTAGAAAAACTTGTGACTTTACTAAATTTCTTTCTTAGTCCTCAGTGGAAGAAATATAGTATAGTGATTGGTGGTGACATCAGTGCCGCATTTGATGTAAACAAAGACATGCACACTGCAAATGAATTTAAGAACCTGTTACAACAATTCAACTTCATTTTTACGAGCTGCAAACCCACAAGACAGTCCACTTGTCTCGACAACAAACTTACAAATGCCAATAGATAGTTACTGTCTTCAGATGTAGCTGTCTTCTATTTCTCAGACCATGACTCAGTTTGGGTAAAAATAGGTACAGATAGGCCTAATATGGACTATAAGGAGTTTAAAGAGCCTAAAATAGTCATCACAAGACCAATAACACAAGAAAAATTGTCTAATTTCATGGTCTCACTTAGTAATTATGACTGGTCACATAAGTTTAACAATAATGCCCAGGGCTCTGCCAATACATTGTTCAATAGGTTTTTTTCACTCTTTCTTAAATGTATTCGAGACCAACTGCCCTCAATACAAATGTAAAGTTAACCCTAAAATTAACAGTAATAGACACAGGGATAAGAATCCATGGTGTACTGCTCAACTACCCAATATGAAAAAGAGGTTGTTGTTGTTGCATATAGATTCTTACAGACTTCAGAAAACTGATATGGCTAAATTAAGGTACTCAAGAGCACAAAAGGAATATAAGTATGCTTTAAATGAGGCCAAAAAACAACATAACCTAGTCAGCATTGAGTCATCAAAAAATAAATGCAAAAAAGCATGGACTATAATAAATTTAGTGACCAAAAGCAAGCAGAAAGCTGAGGTAGAAATTTGAGCAGATGACTTTAATAACTACTGTATAAAATCTGTTAACCAAATTAGGGAAAGCATTGGGAGGCCACAAGAAACTGTAGCTGATCTCATTAAATATCATAATGTAAACTACATTCTGAAAGATAAATTCCTTTTAACAGAGGTCACACCAGATGTTGTTTAAGTATTGTAAATAATTTTAGGCCCTCTGATAGTGAAGACAAATATGTATTTCTTGTAATATCTTAAAAAAGATAAATTGGCACATAATATATCCTCTTACTAAATGTATAAACAGATGTCTAATTGAAGGAGTATTCCCAGATGTATTAAAATTATCCAGGGTAGTGCCCATTTACAAGAAAGGAGACAAAAATTCCCATCTAGCTATCGCCCAATATCTCTGACACCTATTTTAGTTAAAGTTTTGGAATCCATCATTAACTCCCAGTTGTGTGATTATCTGACATGTAATACCATTATCACTGTGGTACAATTTGGCTTTAGGGAGGGCAAATCCACAGTCCATGCCATTGACTCCCTGATTAAAAAAGTGCTTAATGCTTATGAAGGAAAAAATTTTGCTCAGGCTACCTTTTGTGATCTTAGCAAAGCCTTCGATTGTGTGGAGCATATTTCATTCCTCAACAAACTAGTTTATTATGAAATCACAAACGGTGAAGTTGACAACATTTTCAAATCTTTCCTCAGCAACTGTAAACAAATTGTTTGTATTGATAAACAGAGATCACAGCTAGCTGATGTTAAGTGCGGTGTGCCACAAGGATTAGTATTAGGACCTCTGCTATTTAACCTAATGACAAATGATCTCCCATCTTACATAAATACTCACTCCATTCTCCATGCAGATGATACCACTTTTTTCAATTTCAGGTTAGACATGGATATGCTCCAAACTGTGGCAAATGACACAATATCACAAGCATCAGTCTGGTTTCGAGCTAATGGGTTCCTGCTTAATGAGAGTAAAACTCAAAAGATTGTATTTAGTTTAAGAGATCTGCCAGGAGCAGACTTCATGGATAGTGTTAAGTTCTTAAGTATTGTTATAGATAGTAAATTGACTTGGGAGCCACATATTAAAATACATTAGTGCAAGGCTGTCTAGAGTGGTGTATTTGTTAAGGAATTTAAAAAACCACGTACCTGCGGCCCATGTAAGTTTGGCCTACTTTGCTTTTTTTTTTCAAAACATTATATCTTATGGGCTTTTCATATGGGGAAATAGCTCACACCTTCAGGGCATTTTGGTACTTCTGAAGAAAGTAATTCGAATTATCACAAACAGTGATAAACTGGCCCACTGCAGACCACTGTTTATCAACTTAAAAATATTAACTGTAATAAACATGTATATTTACACTGCCCTACTGCATATAAAGAGCAACCTATCAGAATACCAGCGTAGAAGAGTTGTACACTCTCATGGGACCAGTAATAGTAGCCATCTTGACATACCTTACTACAGATTATGCAAGTCATTGAACAGCTACGAAGTGGTGGGTATGAAGATGTTTAACAAACTGCCACTAGAATGTGTCGAAGCTCCATTTGATTTATTTAAAGACAAATTATTCAGTTGGTTAGCTGCAAATCCTTGCTACTCACTCCAGGAATTTTATGAGTGTGAAATATCATAGTGGTACTGGTTTGGAGAGTACAGCATAAATTCTTTAACTGAGTAATTTAAGATGCAATGTTTTCATATTATTTGATTATAAATATTGTATTTTATGGAAAACATATTGATCTTCAACCCATGGATATATGCTGTATAACTTGTGTATATGTAACTTGACTTTGTAAATTGCTGTAATAGCTAAATGACAATAACATTTCATTCATTCATTTAGTTTCTCAAAAATTATGCATCACTGGCTTATAGCACTTTCAGGAAGAACAGAAGTGAATGGCAGTATGTGAAATTCTTGTCTGAAGGCCTTTACAGCTAAGGTGTACTACCAACTTCACCATCACAACATGGATAGTAAAACATTGCTACCTGTACATACTCCGTTGCTAGCCTCCCCTTCTCTCCCAATATCACAAGCCTCAGAACAACATGCTACATCATCCTCAAAAACGTTTCCACTTCCCTTCCTCAACTACGTTTTTCTAGGCAGCCTTGTGCATGTCAAAATTAATATCACACATATTTGGGGAATGGTGGAGGGGGAGATTGCATTATTTTTATCTAATAGCCTCTTTTACTCTGAAAAATTGTGCACAATGTTCCAAAAGTTTTCCAATGATTTTTTAGTCTTGGCTCCAGTAAAATTTACTGTGCATCATCTTCGAACACTATGCAGTTCTGTAAAGTTAAATGAAACCTACACATGCTTTCAAACTGCTCTGAAAAAGACTTTATAGATTGGCATTTCAGTCATTCACTTCTTAATTTAATATTTTGTGACCGTTTGCTTTCATGACAGATGCTGAATAAACAGAAGTAAGAGTAATAATTACTAAAATGTGTTCTTTTTTTTCCCAGAGGTACTTCTACGTATGGGTTGTGTGAGCATATGTGGCTCTGATGTGCATTATCTAACAAAAGGACACATCGGCAACTTTATTGTGAAAGAACCAATGATCATTGGTCATGAAGCATCTGGAGTTGTTGAAAAGTTGGGGCCTGGAGTAAAGAATTTGAAAAGGGGTTTGTATTCCTACATGTGTTTTACTTTATTAAGAGTTTCGTTGTGCAAACATATTTTAATTAGGTGTGTGTGTATTCTTGGCATATAGTTAATTGCAATTTACATAATTTCAGTCATGAATGATAACTGCATGACAGTGATAAGATCATAATAAGCTTTTAGTAATGTTCTGTTGCCATTGACAGGTGATCGTGTTGCCATTGAACCTGGTGTGCCTTGTCGGACTTGCAACTTCTGCAAGGAGGGACGTTATAATCTTTGCCAGAGTATCTTCTTCTGTGCTACACCACCTGATCATGGAAACCTCTCAAGATTCTATGTTCATGCTGCTGATTTCTGCCACAAGTAAACATGAATTTCTATAAACAGATGTCAGACATATTTTGAAAGGGAAAAATGGTTGTCCTTTAAAGAACAATTCATAGAAGTTCTATGATCTTCATTTTTAGTGTTGTAATGTTATTTGTATGGAAGTGAGACGTTTCAAACACACAGACTGATTTACGGAGATTTTCTAATTCTTCCTCCCTCCACACACTCATCAGTTCGCACTTACTGAGAGAATAATTTTTGACCTGATACTGTGTATAAAATCACAGGGGTTTGTGCAATGCCATGCTTCTTGATACATGGTATATAGAGGAAAACTATGCTTTACAACCACAAGATAAAGACTGAATCAGTGGTACTTAGATGATGTAACTGTTTGGTACATGGCATAAGAATACTCTCAGAAGGCCTACGAATTGATGTTAGTGACTAAAATATTTGGAACTTAGACATTCATTTAACTTGGCTGAAAACCATCACTTCTTAAGGCCATGAGTTCCTTAAACTGGCTTGTGATGTGACACAGTACATATCTTTCATCATACAGAATTCTTGTTAACCAAATTAGCTTCTTCTTTACCTACAACATTTGAGTAATCTTCACGTGTTTGTAACTCATTGCATTTTATTTCCCTGTCCTATCTTTCATAGTCAGTCCTATCATCATAGTCAGTTTGTTTTCCATGCCAGTTAATGTTAAATAATTATTTATGGTAGCTCCATTCCATATTCCTCAATTAGTTTTTTCATTACTTTTCATGGAAATTTGTACTAATTCTGGAAATGACTGTACCAGCTTCCTTGTAATTTTACTTTCTATTTTGTGCATCACAGGTGGTAGTTATAGATTCTTACTAGTTAGCCTCATGATTTTTTGTTACATCTGGTGGTGGGTAAGTGCAGCTGCAGAGATTAAAATGTTCATTTATTTTTATAAAGTTTCTGCCAAGGTGCATTATCTGACTGATCTGTTTGTTTCATGTTAAGAGTTAAATACTATCCGGTAGATGCTACCTTTGACTGCAACTAAATAGCAGCACAAGTTGATTGATAATTCTTGGTATTTTCATCTTTATACAAATATATCTTAAAGATGTGCTTTTTGGTTTGAAACTAGACGTAGTATAAGAAACAGTAGCTGACTCTGTTAATCTCCAAAATTCATATACAGTGAGGTCATTATATTCAGAATTATACACAAGATATAGTTTCCTTTCATCTTATTTAAGTATTTTCTTTCTGACTGTGACAGTTGAGAATCATGGGCTTCATCATTTGCTTGTCTTTTAGATTCTAAGACTGATTTCGGTGTGAATAAGCACTTAATCTGAAGGCCCAGAAAATTGAACTGATATCTGTGGGAGCATTTGGCCACAATCCTTCTGAAATATCTTTAGTACGAGTAACTTGCTAGTGAGAATAGCCTTACTTTCCATTGTACTAGATTCTTCAGCATTCTTAATTTAATCATGAGCCAAGGAAAATCCATTCTGCTGTTCTTTTGATGTCCTCTGTGACAACTGGTTCAAGGATATTGTGATGTAAAAGTATTTTTACTGTGATAGCAGGTGCATCACCACACATGTATATGAAAGCAGGTCTTATCAGCAGTGCTGTATAGCATGTGCTAAGGCTACACTTGTAAGAATACTGACTGTGTGGCCTGTTAGTATCAACCCCCCCCCCTCCCCATTTCTCAGGTATATACACAACAGTGCCACCTACCTGGCCAGGCCTGCAGTTCAATTTTCTCTGTAATATGTACTCTTTCATGTTGTTGTTGTTGTTGTTGTTGTTGTTGTTGTTGTTTTTGTCGTCAATCCAAAGACTGGTTTGATGCAGCTCTCCATGCTACTCTATCCTGTGCAAACTTTCTCATCCCCAAGTAACTACTGCAACCTACATCTCTCTGACTCTGCTACTTGTATTCATCTCTTGGTCTTCCTCTATGATTTTTACCATCCATGTCCTACCAACTAATCACTTCTTCTAGTCAAGTTGTGCCACAAATTCCTCTTCTCTCCAATTCTATTCAGTACTTCCTCATTAGTTACATGATCTACCCATCTAATCTTCAGCATTCATCTGTAGCACCACATATCAAAAGCTTATTCTCTTCTTGTCTAAACTATCTATCGTCCATGTTTCACTTCCATCCGTAGCTACACTCCATACAAATACTTTCAGAAAAGATTTCCTGACACTTAAATCTATACTCGATATTAACAAATTTCTCCTCTTCAGAAACTCTTTCCTTGGCATTGCCAGTCTACATTTTATATCGTCTCTACTTCGACCATAATCAGTTATTATGCTCCCCAAATATCAGAGCTCGTCTACTAATTTAAGTGTCTCATTTCCTAATCTAATTCCCTCAGCGTCACCTGATTTAATTATACTACATTCCATTATCCTCATTTTGCTTTTTTTGATATTCGTCTTATATCCTCCTTTCAAGACACTGTCTATTTTCTTTTGTTTCCTTTACTGCTTGCTCAATTTACAGGTTGAATGCCATCAGGAGTAGACTACAACTCTGTATCACTCCCTTCCCAACCACTGCTTCACTTTCATGCCCCTCGACTCTTATAACTGCCATCTGATTTCTGTACAAATTGTAAATAGCCTTTCACTTCCTGTATTTGACACCTGCCACCTTCAGAATTTGAAAGAGAATATTCCAGTCAACTTTGTCAAAAGCTTTCTCTAGGTCTACAAATACTAGAAACGTAGGGTTAGTATTGCCTCATGTGTTCCAACATTTCAATATACTCCAAAATGATCTTCCCCGAGGTCAGCTTCTACCAGTTTTTCCATTCGTCTGTAATGAATTTTGTTAGTATTTTACAGCCATGGCTTATTAAACTGATAGTTCGGTAATTGTCACACCTGTCAACACCTGCTTTTTTTTGGGACTGGAATCATCATATTCTTCTTGAAGTCTGAGGGTATTTCACCTGTCTCATATATCTTGCTTACCACATAGCAGAGTTTTGTCAGGGCTGGCTCTCCCAAGGCTATCAATAGTTCTAATGGAATGTTATCTACGCATGGGGACTTATTTTGATTTAGTTCATACAGTGCTCTGTCAAATTCTTCATGCAGTATCATATCTCCCATTCATCTTCATCTGTGACCTCTTCCATTTCCATAATATTGCCCTCAAATACATTGCCCTTGTATATACTATCTATATACTCCTACCACCTTTCTACTTTCTCTTCTTTGCTTAGGACTGATTTTCCATCTGAGCTGTTGATATTCATATCGTACCCTAGTGACATATGCCTGTACATCCTTACATTTGTCCTCTAGCCATCCCTGCTTAGCCATTTTGCACTTCATTTCGATCTCATTTTTGAGACGTTTGTATTCCTTTTTGCCTGCTTCATTTACTGCATTTTTATATTTTCTCCTTTCATCAGTTAAATTTTAATATCTCTACTGTTACCCAAGGTTTTCTACTAGCCCTCATCTTTTTACCTAATTGATCCTCTGCTGCCATCTCTCTTTCATCTCTCAAAGCTACCCATTCTTCTTCTACTGTATTTCTTTCCCCCGTTTTTGTCAATTGTTCCCTAATGCTTTCTCTGAAACTTTCTACAACCTCTGGTTCTTTCAGTTTGTCCGGGTCCCTCCTTCTTTAATTCCTACCTTTTCGCAGTTTCATTTTTAATCTACAGTTCATAACCAATAGAGTGTGGCCAGAGTCCACATCTGCCCTTGGAAATGTCTTACAATTGAAAACCTGTTTCCTAAATCTCTGTCTTACAATCATATAATCTGTCTGAAACCCACCAGTGTCTCCAGGCCTCTTCCATGTATACAACTTTTTTTCTTGATTCTTAAACCAAGTGTTAGCTATGATTAAGTTATTCTCTGTGCAAAATTCTACCAGGTGACTTCCTCTTTCATTCATTACCCCCATTCCATATTCACCTACTACTTTTCCTCCTCTTCCTACTATTGAATTCCAGTCACCCATAACTATTAAATTTTCATCTCCTTTCACTATCTTAATAATTCCTTTCATCTCATCACACATTTCTTCAATCTCTTCATCTGCAGAGCTAGTTGGCATATAAACTTGTACTACTGTGGTAGGCATGGGCTTTGTGTCTATCTAGGATACAGTAGTGCGTTCACTATGCTGTTCATAGTCACTTACCCATGCTCCTATTTTTTTATTCATTATTAAACTTACTGCTGACTTAACCCTATTTGATTTTATATTTATAACCCTGTATTCACCTGACCAGAAGTCTTTTTCTGCCTGCCACCAAACTTGACTAATTCCCACTATATCTAACTATAACCTATCCATTTCCCTTTCATATACAATAAATAATATTGTTACTGCTATTTATGTTCCTTACTGACTATGCATTTTAATTTACTTTTATGATGACTCTTGCATTATGCCATGTAGTAGTTACATGGTGAACATGTAATTTCCTTTTTAGTATTTCCTATCTTTAGTCACCATCAGCTATGTACTTGAAACTTCCTGGCAGATTAAATCTGTGTGCCCGACCGAGACTCGAACTCGGGACCTTTGCCTTTCGCGGGCAAGTGCTCTACCAACTTGAGCACTTGCCCGCAAAAGGCAAAGGTCCCGAGTTCGAGTCTCGGTCAGGCACACAGTTTTAATCAGCCAGGAAGTTTCATATCAGCGCACACTCTGCTGCAGAGTGAAAATCTCATTCTGGAAACATCACCCAGGCTGTGGCTAAGCCATGTCTCTGCAATATCCTTTCTTTCAGGAGTGCTAGTTCTGCAAGGTTCGCAGGAGAGCTTCTGTAAAGTTTGGAAGGTAGGAGATGAGGTACTGGCAGAAGTAAGGCTGTGAGTACCGGGCGTGAGTCGTGCTTCGGTAGCTCAGATAGTAAAGCACTTGCCTGCGAAAGGCAAAGGTCCTGAGTTTGAGTCTCGGTCGGGCACACAGTTTTAATCTGCCAGGAAGTTTTGTATCAGCGCACACTCCGCTGCAGAGTGAAAATCTCATTCAGCTATGTACTTGTTTTACTTCTTTTGTTAATTACATTTAAATGTCCACATACATATTAGACTATCTGTCCTGGATTCTTTCACATATTATGTACCCTCTGTAGCCTTGTATACTATTTTCTTGGCTGGCCATCTCTAGCTTACCTCTCCAACCCATTTTCCAACAAGTGGAAAATCCAGCTACTCTTGCCTGCAACTAGGTGACCTGTCCCTGCTTCTGCATTCCTGTCTTATTTCCCTGTAAACCCCAAATTGATTCATATGGCACATAGTAGTGCTTTCTACATCTACTACATGATCAACATCTACGTGATTACTCTGCTATTCACAATAAAGTGCCTGGCAGAGGGTTCAGTGAAGTACTTGCAGGCTGTCTCTACCATTCCACTCTCGAATGGCGCGCAGGGAAAAATGAGGACTTAAATTTATCTATGCAAACCTTGATATCTTTTATTTTATCATGATGATCATTTATCTTCATGTAAGTGGGTGCCAATAGAATGTTTTTGCAATTGGAGGAGAAAACGGGTGATTGAAATTTCATGTGAAGATCCTGTCGCAGCGAAAAACACCTTTGTTTTAATGATTGCCACTCCACTTCACATCTGTGGCACTATCTCCCCTATTTTATGATGAAACAAAAAGAGCTGTTCTTCTTTGGACTTTTTCAATGTCATCTGTCAGCCCTACCTGATGCGGATCCCACACCGCACAGCAATACTCCAGAATAGGGCGGACAAGCATGGTGTAAGCAGTCTCTTTAGTAGACCTGTTGCACCTTCTGTGTGCTCTGCCAATGAATTGCAGTCTTTGGTTTGCTCTACCCACAACATTATCTATATGATTATTCCAATTTAGGTTATTTGTAATTGTAATCCCTAAGTATTTAGTAGAATTTACAGCCTTCAGATTTGTGTGACTTACCGCATAATCGAAATTTAGCGGATTTCTTTTAGTACTCATGTGAATAATTCCACACTTTCCTTTATTCAGGGTCAATTGCCATTTTTTGCACCATACAGATATGTTATCTAAATCATTTTGCAAATCGTTTTGGTCATCTGATGACTTTACAAGATGGTAAATGACATTATCATCTGCAACCAGTTTAAGAGGGCTACTCAGATTGTCTCCTATGTCATTAATATAGATCATGAACAATACAACACTTCCTTGGGGAATACTGGATACTACTTCTGTTTCACTCAATGACTTTCTGCCTGTTACTACAAACTGTGACTTTTCTGATAGGAAGTCACTAATCCAGTCACACAACTGAGGCAACATTACATAGGGATGCAGTTTGGTTAGAAGATGCTTGTGAGGAATGGTGTTGAAAGTTTTCTGGAAATCTAAAAACATGGAATCAATTTGACATCACCTGTCGATAGCATTAATTACTTCATGAGTATAAAGAGCTAATTGTGTTTCACAAGAATGATATTTTCTGAATCTGTGCTGACTATGTGTCAAAAAATCATTTTCTTCAAGGCAGTTAATAAAGTCTGAACACATTATATGTTCCAAAACCCTACTGCAAATCGAAATTAGTGATATGGGCCTGTAATTGGATTACTCTTATTTCCCTTTTTGGGTATTGGTATTTTTAATTTTCTTTTGGATTTATAGCAATTCCCTATTTCTTGATTTGTTTAATGGGAGTTTGTTGAAGAAAATTGTTCCAGAAAACAGAGAAGCATTCTGATTCTAGACAAGGAAGCAAAGTTTATACAAAGTTATTTCTTAATTATTGTATTGCGGTTGAGTAAATTACACCTCAGTTGGAATTTCAGGTAGTAAAAAATAGTATTTTGCTCTCATCACCTTAGTGGCTGTGATGTTCCTGTTTAATAGTCTGCACTTGACCCACTGTGGAGCCACATGTTTTGTCTGTCTGTCTGTCTGTGATTGTAGAGCTACACTCTTCACTCACCAACAGGTAGGGCTGTCTTTTAATCTGTCCAGAAATATTTGATGTGAATTTATCACCTGTGTTTTGGATCATTATTATCCAGTTTCATCCTAGATAGTATTCTTAGATTCATCCAGTTAAATGTTCTCCTTTCTGAGCACTTACAATTTTGACAGGTGTTTTAAGTGTGAAAATTTTTCATTGTAGAGTAGATTATCAACCATTTCTCACTGAGTCCTATTGGGTATGGGTCCCACAAAATATTGCTTGAAAGTTTCATAATCTTGTTTGTAAATTGACTGCACTTTTCTATTATCATAACCAATGAACTTTCCTGTGCAATCTGCTTTACCTATGACTGAGCCTATTTGATCATTCCATTTTTATGCCTACAAATTGCTAAACTTGGGTATTTGTGTGAGCTGATGGATTCCAGTTGTGACTTATTGATACTGTTGCAATAACATACAACTTTTCTGCATTTTGAGAGATGAAAAATTTTAAATTTCTGTACGTTTAAAGTAAGCTACCAGTCTTTGCACCACTTTCAGATCTTATAAAAAATCTGTCTCGATATTTGTGTAAATTGTGATAGATAGTTATATCATCTACAAAAGTCTGATGTTATTGATAATATTGTCTACCAGTTTATTGATGTACAGTATGAAAAGCTATAGTCTAAATACATTGCCATGGGGCTCATCTGAAGTTACTTTTACTTCTTTGGATGACTCTCCATCCAAGATATCCTCAGTATAGTAAAAAAATTTCATTTGCTAGTAATATGATGGTATTTCCCATAAAACTAATGTTGGTGTTTTACTGACTGTAATGCTTTTTGAAAACCAACAAATACTGCATCCACTTAATTGCCTTGATGTTACGTTGTCAAGACACTATGTGAGATAAGTGTGAGTTTAGTTTCAGATGACCCTTGTTTAACCATAATACAGCACAGATCCTTCAAACAGAAAATGTTTCGTATTATTGTTGTGCAAGTCACATATGTCTACAAGAAGGGTAGCAGGAGTGATCAAAACAACTACTGTCCTATATCACTGACATCCATTTGTTGCAGAAACCTAGAACATACTCATATTCTGAGCTCAAACACAGTGATACAACTTGTGCAGAATGATGTTCTGTATTCCAACCAGCATAGGTTTAGAAAACAGTGGTGATGTGAAACTGAACTTGCAGTTTACTCTAATGACATCCTTAAAGTCACAGATAAATGCTTCTGGAAAGCATTCGACTCTGTACTATGCATCACTTATAAATGAAAGTACATCATATCACAGATAAAATTTTTGTCTTGAGTGAGTATTTCTTGGTAGGCAGTATGCAGCATATTATCTTGGATGGAAAGTCATCATAAGATGTAGATGTAACTTCAGGGATGCCTCAGAGTACTGCATTGAGACTGTTGCCGTTCATGTTGTATAATGGCTTGGTTGGGAAGGGAGAGAGACAGGGTTGTAGCCTATCCCCGATGCTATTCAATCTGTATATTGAACAAGCAGTGAAGGAAACAAAAGAAAAGTTCAGAGTGGGTATTAAAATCCATGGAGAAGAAATAACAACTTTGAGGTTCGCCGATGGCATTGTAATTCTGTCAGAGACAGCAAAGGACTTGGAAGAGCAGTTGAACGGAATGGACAGTGTCTTGAAAGGAGGATATAAGATGAACATCAACAAAAGCAAAATGAGGATAATGGAATGTAGTCGAGTTAAGTCGGGTGATGTTGAGGGTATTAGATTAGGAAATGAGACACTTAAAGTAGTAAAGGAGTTTTGCTATTTGGGGAGCAAAATAACTGATGATGGTCGAAGTAGAGAGGATATAAAATGTCGACTGGCAATGGGAAGGAAAGTGTTTCTGAAGAAGAGAAATTTGTTAACATCGTGTGTAGATTTAAGCATCAGGAAGTCGTTTCTGAAAGTATTTGTATGGAGTGTAGCCATGTATGGAAGTGAAACATGGACAATAAATAGTTTAGACAAGAAGAGAATAGAAGCTTTCAAAATGTGGTGCTACAGAAGAATGCTGAAGATTAGATGGGTAGATCACATAATTAATGAGGAGGTGTTGAATAGGATTGGGGAGAAGAGATGTTTGTGGCACAACTTGACTAGAAGAAGGGATCGTTTGGTAGGACATGTTGTGAGGCATCAAGGGATCACCAATTTAGTATTGGAGGGCAGCGTGGAGGGTAAAAATCGTAAAGGGAGACCAAGAGATGAATACACCAAGCAGATTCAGAAGGATGTAGGTTGCAGTACGTACTGGGAGAGGAAAAAGCTTGCACAGGATAGAGTAGCATGGAGAGCTGCATCAAACCAGTCTCAGGACTGAAGACCACAACAGCAACAATGGCTTGGCAGACAGTGTTAATAGTAATTTCAGACTTCTTGCAGACAATGCAGTTATCCATAATGAAGTACTACCTGAAGGAAACTGGACAAATATCCAATTATATCTTCATGAGATTTCAAACTGGCGCCAAAACTGACAACTTGCTTTAAATGTACAGAAATGTATTGTGCAGTTCACAAAACTGGAATTGGTCAAATCATACAGATGCCTGAGTATAACAACCTGTATAACAACCTGTAGGTAAGGGAAATGGAGTCAACACATCTATTAAGTCACAAGTAAAGGAGGTTTGAAACAGAACTGGGAAAATTCCATCAGTCTATAAAGCAGATTGCTTACAAAACACTGGTAAGACCCAACCTAACATATGGCACAAGTGTTGGATCCATACCAAATAGCAATAACAGGGAATATTCAACATATGCAAAGAAGGGCAACATGAATGTCGGCAGGTTTGTTTGAAGTATGGGAAAATGTCACAGAAATGCTGAAAAGCCCTCAGCTGGCAGACACCAGAAGAATGATGACAACTATACTGCAGAAACATACAATGTTTCAAGAAGCAGTGTTAAGGGAAGAATCTAGGAACAAACTATAACCTCCTGTTTACTGCTTCTGTAGTGACTTTGAAGATAAGAACAGACTAATTACAGTGCATGCAGATGCACTAAAGTAGTCATTGTTTCCACATTCCGTACATGAACGTAATGAGAAGAAATGCTAATAAATGGTACGTGTATGTGTTACTTATTTTCATGTGTATATACTGGCTGCACTGATAATCAACTCCTGTTGAGTATTGACTTATCCAACTGTCTGTTTATGAATTTAGAAATTTCTGAAGGAAATTTTCCTTTACATACAAAAAAAATTGAGTTTGTTACTAGTGAGACTAGCAGCAACCTCATTTAGTTCAGTTACATGCATGTTCCATGGACCATAATTGCAGTCCCTCATTATGGTGTGGAAAGAATCAGTTTATAATTATAATACACTGCATCAGTAATTGTAAATATGTGTAATGTCTTCTACTTATCTAACTTTAAATATTATTGTAATGAAAAAACCTGCATTAAACTGATTTAGTGTATATCTAGAGAATTAACTTAATGTTCATAACTGAATGCACTGCATTTGGATAATTGTTCCTACTGTTAAAATTAATCATTTGAGACAAAGTTTCATTATATTTATTGCTTTTATGTTTTAAATTTTTCTCAGCTGTACGCTAGAACACATACTATTTCTTGCATATTTTTAGGTTACCGGACCATGTTTCACTTGAGGAAGGTGCACTTCTTGAACCTTTCTCAGTGGGTGTACACGCGTGTCGCCGAGCTGGTGTTTGTCTTGGGTCAAATGTCCTTGTTCTTGGAGCTGGTCCAGTTGGTCTGCTGACCTTGCTTGCAGCGAAAGCTATGGGAGCAAGTAAAGTGATAATTACAGGTAATTACCCATGCCATTAATGGCACATAAATATGAATGGTGACTATCTCCTTCAATCCTCACAAAAAGAAGTGCAACCACACCATGAACTGTTGGGGGAGTGGAGGGGGGAGAACGAAAAAGACTGTTGGAATGTCCTGCCATATTAAAACTGTGTGCCAGATTGAGACTCTAAGGTCGGACCTCTGTCTTTTGTGGGCAAGGGCTCTCTTATCTGAGCTACCCAAGCATGACTCACAACCCATAGGCAAAATGCTACTTTCACTGGAACCTTATCTCCTACCTTCCAAAGGGACTGGTTGAAGTAAGGCTTTGAGGACATGTTGTTAGTCATGTTTGGATAGCTCAGCTGGTAGAGCACTTTCCCTCAACAGGCAAAGGTCGTGAGTTCAAATCTCGGTCTCACACACAGTTTTAATCTGCCAGGAAGTTTCATATCAGCACACACTCCATTACAGAGTGAAAATTTCATTCTAGAAAAAAAAATTTGGCTACATTTTGCACATGGTAATCCTTCACACAAGATGGGGTATCCTGCCTGTTCATAGCAGATCAGAAGCCAATTCGCATGATAATTCTTAAACAGTGTTTGGTACCTTTCCATAAAAACAAAAGTGATTTACTGAATTATTATGTGACAGTAGATGAAACGTGCGTTCAGTATTTCACACCAGAATTGAAACAGCAGTCAAAACAGTGGTCAGAATGCACCTCTTCAGTTCCAGATGGGGTGAAGACAACATAATTGGTGAGGAAAGTCATGGCATGGTATTTTGGAATGCAAAAGAAATCCTGTTAACTGACTGTAAAATAGGTAAAACAGTAGCTCTGAAGTATTATTGAAATCTTACAACAAATGTGGTTGCATAAATTTGGGAAAGACATAGTTTGTAGAAGGAAAAAGTCATCAGAATAAATTTTCATCAGTAGTGGAGTATGTGCTGATTTGAACCTTTATGGCAGATTAAAACTGTGTGCTGGACCATGACTTGAACCTAGGTGCTGTGCCTTTTGCTGGTTAGTTCTCTATTCACTGAGCTACCAAATATGATTGACAACCAGCCCCCACAGCTTTATTTCTGTCCATACCTCACCTCCTATCTTCTAAAACTTCACAGAAGTTCTCCTGCATATGTTCTGGGACTATAACTCAGGTGGTAGAAGGTATATTGCAGAGACATGGTTTAGCGACAGTCTTGGGGATTATTTCTAAATGTACATATGTACTCTATAAGCCACCATACAATGCATGGTGGAAGGTACTACTACTACTACTACTATAGCCATTTCCGTTCCTGTTCTACTCATGAATGTAGTAATGGAGTGACGGAAAAGTGACTATCTATATGCCTCCATATGAGCCCTAATTTCTTGTATCTTATCTTTGTGCTCCTTACATGAAATATATGTTGGTGGCAGCAGAATCATTGTGCAGTCAGGTTGAAATGCCAATTCTCTAAATTTTCTCAATAGTGTTACTCAAAAAGAATGCTGCATTCCCTTTAGGGATTCCCATTTGGGTTCCCAAACCATCTTCATAATACTTACTGGTAACTAATCTAGCAGTTCACCTTTGAATTGCTTTGATGTCTTCCTTTAATCTGACCTGATGCAGATCCCAAACACTAGAGTAGTACTCAAGAATAGGTTATACTAGCATCCTATATGCAGTCTCCTTTACAAATGAACCACACTTCCCCAAAATTCTCCCAATAAACTGAAGTAAAGCATTTGCCTTTTTCTACCACAATCATCACATGCTTGCTCTGTTTCATATTGCTTTGCAATGTTACACCCAAATATTTAAATGACTTGACTGTGTTAAGCAGAACAATGCTAATGCTGTATCTGAAAATTGAGGTTTAGTTTTTCATACTCATCCACATTAATTTACATTCCCAGAATGAAGATTCACTCTGCAGCAGAGTTTGTGCTGAAATGAAACTGTGTATCAGACTGGAGTATTTTTTTTTTTTTTTTTTTTTTTGAACTAAGAAGCGATTGCAGTGTTAGAATAGTATTTTGGATGAACTGTATTAATGTTAAACAAGAACATGTTGAAAATTAATTTAAAAAAAAACAGCATTTCTCATTTCCACTATCAGGTTGAGAAATATGTGGACCATCCTTGCACAGTAATAGATAAGTACTTTATACAACCTGTTTACCACTGGAATTGGGACATTTTCCATATTATGGAATCAACAGTTTGTATTTGTCAGGTGTATGCCACATGGTGTACGAACATTTGGCTGTCTCTCTTTGTCGCTAGGGACACCTTGACCAATAACAAATTTCTTCATGTAGAAGGAAAATGATCTGTGGGAGTGAGATCAATAATCAAACAACTGCAGCTACAACTTGTACAGACAATATTTCTCTGATTCATGGCAGTACTTACTCAGATAAAGGTCAGAGAACAACTCTTATACTGAGCATAACACACATACTATTCTGAATGGCTGTCACAATTTTCAAGTACTTCACAGTAGTGATCAGTGTCCTCTATTTCATCTGTGAACAGGTGACCAGTGAACAGAACACCTTATATATCAGCAAGCACATCAATACATTCGCTTGGTTTTTCAATTGAAGTGAGCAATCAAATCACAGTACTGGCACAGAAATGACTTAGCTACATGCATATGATTTCTGTTCTGGTGTTAGGTGCTTCATCACAGAATCCCTGTAGTAATAATGTGTAACAAGGGTGGGATGCTGTTGGGAAATTGTAATAGTATAATGATACTTTTCCACTACAGACCTGCTTAAAGCTCCTGACTGATTGTGGATGGCTCCTTACTGTGTTCTTTTCTATGAATACTAGCTGAAAAACATGCAATTGGCCACAATTCATTTTGCCAATTTTGTATTAGAAACAAAACTGGTTTGTTATACAATATTGAAAAAATTTGATTTACATGTATTCATGAAAACACCTCTGAAATTGCAGAACAGTCTTACAAAGAAATATGCATACTGTAGAAGTGCAGTTGCTTTGCATATCTTAAACATGATTTTGTAAACATCCTCATGGCATCTCCACCTCATAGCTCTGTAGATGGATACTTTTTTCACCAACAGCCATTTGCTCTTCACAGTTGAAAGCTGACAAAAGCACTGCCCAGTGTCAGGGATTTCCTAAAGGTGACTGGACTGTAGGAGTGACTTAATAGTAAAGAATAAATGTATTAAAACTTCATATATGATGCAGTATTTTTTCGTGCATTGCAGTGTGTATGACATCATTGCTCCTGAACTATGTGTCACACAATGATATAATTTTGCAGGTGTATTTAGCAGCATATGTGGATACTGTCTGAAAAATTTGTTGTGGATAGAGTCAGCATCACAGAGGCAATAAATTTAAGCTTCATGAATGATGTGACAGTTTTTCACACCACATTGTTTGACACCATATCTCTTGAACTGTGATAAGTAGTCAGATCTTACCCCCCACAGTGATCATTGCCTGACAATAAGTGATATGTGTACCAAGGTTGGTTGAAATCGGTCCAGTGGTTTAGGAGGAGATGTGCAAAAATCACACACATTTTTTAATATGTACAAGTAGAGAAATGTCTGCACAGCCTCTTGGCCATGATACCTTGTCCAAACACAAGACACAGCGAATGGGAAATTTAGATTGGCAATAATGGTCAGAAGAGTAATCAGAGTTGCTGTTTTAAAACATTACAACAATGTTACTATGAATAAACAGGAATTGTCAACTGTCGCATACAGAACCCACAGCATTGGTCTCTCATGCATGAATATTCATATTTTGCACTGCATGAACTACAAACTTTCAGTGGTGTTAAAAACTTACTTCCTCTATAACACTCTAAGATTGCTGCATGATGTGCACAACTTGCACTATCATGCATTAGCAAAATGTCATTCCAAGAAACCAAAAAAATTGGTCCTACATAGAATTACTAAGTGGGTCAAAGGTTTCTACCAAGTCACTCATCGACAAGTCTGTTGCAGTGGTAGGAGACAGTGAAACCTAGGACAGAGTTTTAAATTTTGCATTTAAGAAATTATTCAAACAGTAGGATTGTACAGACATACTATTGTTTGATTGTAGCACAGACTTCTGTATGGAGAATATCAAAATGGACATCCCTGGCATTAAGAAACAACTTCCAGAGTTGAAAATGAATGTCATAGGTCTGGATGGAATCACAATTCAGCTTTACAGAGAGTATTATATGCATTAACCCCTCACTTAGCTTGCATTTATCATGAATCTCTCACCCATCACAAAGATTCAAGCAACTGCAAAAAATCACTGGCGACTTCTTTCTATAAGAAGGGTAAAAGAACAGATCCACAAAATTATACATCAGTATCATTAATGTTGGTTTGCTACAGAATTTTTGGCCCTCATCTAAATTCCAGTATGATAAATTTTCTTGAGACAGATAAACTTCTGTACACAGATCAGTGTGGATTTAGGATGCATTGTTCATGCAAAACTCAGCTTGCCCTTCTCTCACATGACATCTTATGAACCACTGATGAAGGACAATAGGGAGAGTCCATATTCTTAGATTTCTGGAAAGCATTTGACATAGTGCCATGTTGATGGCTGCTATTGAAAGCCTGAGCATACAGAAAATGTTATTGAACATGTGAGTGGCTCAAAGACATTTCAAGCAATAAGATACAGTTTGTTGTCGTGGATGGTGAGTGTTCAATAGAGACACAAAGGTATGATGAGTGTTCATTGGAGACAAAGGCTTCATCAGGAGTGTCCCACAGAACTGTGATAGGACTCTTGGTCTCTATATTCATAAGTAATCTGATGGACAGAGTCAACCGGAAACAAGAACCTAATAAAGGGCTTTGCCAGAATGACAGGGATCAGTATCATACAGTAAAATGTTATGATAAAAGGAGATAAGATCACTCCCTGATTAAGTCAAGTCACATATCAAATTGAGCAGCAAAATATTATCATTTGCTGATGATCCTGTAATGTCATCAGTCAGTCAGTCAGTCAGTGACTGGCAAGTGTTCATCACAGACAATGGTACTACCAGGAGTGCCCCAAGGAAGTTTGATAAGACCACTCTTGTTCTCTATATACATAATTTATCTGACAGATGGATGAACAGCAATCTGCAATTGTTTGCTTATGACACAATAGTGTATGGGTAAAGTATTGTTTTGAGTGGCTATAGAAGGACACAGGATGACATAGGCAGAATTTCTATTTTGTGTGATCAGGGGCAACTTATCCTAAATGTAGGAAAATGTAAGTTAATGCAGATGAGTAGGAAAAATCCTGTAATTGTTTGTTTAAATAAATGCTGAAACAACCATGAGTATTGAATACAGTATTAGTGGTGTGCTGCTTGACATAGTAGCATTGATTAAATATCTTGCAAAGTGAAATGAAGTGGGGCAAGCACATAAGTGTGGTAGCAGGGAAGGAAAATAGTCAACCAGTTTATTAGGAGAACTTTAGGAAAGTGTAGCTGATATATACAGGAGACAGTGTTCAGAACATTAGTGTGACACATTCTTCAATACTGCCAGGGTGTTTGAGAGTGCCACCACATCCGATTAAAGGAAGACATCAAAGCCTTTCAGGGGCATGCTACTTGATTTGTTGCTAGTAGGTTCAGCTAACACACAAGTATCACAGAAATGCTTTGTGAACTCAAATGGGAACCAGGGAAAGGAAGACAACAATATTTTCACAAAACAGTACTGAGAAAATTTAGATAAGTGGAACTGGCAGCTGACTGCAGAAAGATTCTGCTGCTGCCAATATATATTTTATTTGAGGGCAGCAAATGCAAGATAAAAGAAATTAGGGATTGTACAGAGTTATATAGACAGTCATTTGTCCCTTGCTACATTTGTGAGTGGAACAGGAAGCGAAGTGACTAATAGCGGAACAAGATACCGTCCACCACAACATGGTGGCTTTCGAAGTAGGTATGTAGGTGCAGACAGACATTACCCACTCACTGAAATATACATATACCTCTTTAATGTCTTTAGGATAAATTGCAAAAATGTTTCTTTTTTTTAAGTTTGCATCTTGGAAACCACTTAAGATTCTTATTTCTATGTTTTAGACATAGTTGCACACCGTCTGGAATTAGCTAAGAAATGTGGAGCAGATTACACGCTAGTCATTCCTAAGGGTGCTACAGTGGAACAAGTTGCAGAAAGAATCAGAGAGCTGCTTGAAACTGAACCACATATGACGATTGATTGCTGTGGTGTTGACTTCACAGCAAAGCTTGGACTACAGGTACTCAAATATATCTTGTTTATTGAGCAAAAAATTTGTTCTGAAGTAATAACATTCATCAGACTAACAGGATTATTAATTCTGAACAACAGGTTACACGCCCTGGAGGTGTTCATTGTGTAGTGGGCATGGGAGCTGATCAAGTTACTCTTCCAATGGTGAATGCAACATTCCGTGAAGTTGACATTCGCAATTGTTTCCGATATTGCAATGAGTAAGTACTACAAAAGTATCTAATATTTCAAAATCTTTTGATCAAGATTACCGTACTGTCACACTTTAAATAAAAGTGAGAAGAAAAAGATAAGGGTGGCTGTAAATATAAAATTTCTCGAAGGGCCTCATGAGTACTGTTGTGGCTCAAGTTAATGGTAGCTGGCTTTAATATGGATTACCTCATTTGATTTCCAAAAATATGTTTTTCTAACAAAGTTTTTTTACTTGCTAGTATTGAACAGAATATTTTATATGTACTCTAAACTGAAGTCATTGTTTCATCATTAATTATTAACTGATGGCAATTTTTTGAAAGTTCACCTAAATATCAAGTTTTACTCCCATTTTTGAAGCCCTTGTACAAACTTCCAATCACAAAAATTAATCTGTTTATTCTACCAAGTGCTGCAATTTGTTCTGTTCCATGTATAAGAGAGAACAATTTGTTAACATGAATAAAGAATTTTTTTAAGTTAAATTTATCTTTTTAGTTACTTAAATGCTTAGTTTGGCCATAATGCTAATGAATTTCTATGCTTCAGTAACAACAACAGTGCCAACTAAAAAAAATTAACACACACTGGTGTACAAAATTTATGGACAAAAGTAACTTCCACATGATCGCAGTCAAGTAACATAGCTTGATGATGCTTAGATCATACACTGAAAGAAGTGCTTCAGTATAGTACTGAAGGTAATTGAAAGAAAAATGCAACAAAACAAACAGAAATGACACTTTTATTCGAATAACACTGTGATTCATGGTGGTTTTTTGGTCATTACCAACAGCGGGACATGGTTCTTAATATTGTGTGTGATCACCATGGATGGCAATACATGTTCTGCCATGTGCTCCCATGCTGGCCACCAGGTTGGAAAGGAGTTCTTCTGGTAGGGCATTCCGTTCCCATTAGCACAGTTGATAACAGCTGGATGGTCATTGGTGCTTGTGAATGTGCTGCAGTACATCTCTCCAACATCTCCTACACACATTCAATAGAACTGAATTTGGTGAAACAAACAGGCCAGTCAACTTGCATAATATCCTCTCACTCCAATGCCACTTCCTCCTGGGCAGTTTAATGTGGTCATGCATTGTCATTCATAAAAATAAAGTCAGTGTTGAATGCATCCTTGATAAGATGTATATGTGGAAGGGGTAGAATGTCATGATAATGTTGCCCGGTGAGTGTACCATATTCAAAGATTTGGAGGTCAGTAGACCCATACAATATTATGTTTCCCCACACCATAACACTTGGAGCACCAAAATGATGATGCTCAACAATGCCAGATACATTCTAATAAAGTGGCAGGTGGGAGGTGGGAACATGTAATGCAGCTAGGAACATTGTTGAACAAGATTGGTTAGGTGGTCCAGGTGTTATGGTGTGGGGAGGCATTTGTTTGTGATCCCAAAGTGTTGGAACATTGTACACTCTGCAGTCAGTGTTATCGTGACACTGTACTCTTTCCCCATGTGCATCTTTTGAGGGATGCATTCACCTTTGATTTCATATTTATGGATGACAATGTACAATCACATCGAACAATGCATGTGGAGGAGCTGTAGGAACAAGAGGATATTTGGTAAATGGACTGATCTGCCTGTTCCTCTGACTTAAATCCCATTGCGCACATGTGAGATGCATTGGTGCACATGGACATGCTGTAATATGTCTGTGTATAGACCACATGGTAGTTTTCAACTGTGCTGGAGGTGGATTGGAACATCCTACCACAAAAACTCATCACCCACATTGTGGTCAGCATGGGAGCACACTGCAGAGTATTTGGTGTCATCTGTGGTGACCACACTCTTTGTTAAGAACAATGTAGCATTATTTGTAATGTCCAGGGAACCATCTTCAATTGCAGTGACTTCAGTGTAATTACTTTGTCTTTGAATAAGTGTCATTTCTGTTCACACCTTTGTGTATTTCTTACAGGTACCTTCTGTACTACACAGCAGCACTTCCTTTTATGTTGTTGTTGTTGTTGTGGTCTTCAGTCCTGAGACTGGTTTGATGCAGCTCTCCATGCCACTCTATCCTGTGCAAGCCTCTTCATCTCCCAGTACCTACTGTAACCTTCATCCTTCTGAATCTGCTTAGTGTATTGATCTCTTGGTCTCCCTCTACGATTTTTACCCTCCACCCTGCCCTCCAATGCTAAATTTGTGATCCATTGATGCCTCAAAACATGTCCTACCAACCGATCCCTTCTTCTAGTCAAGTTGTGCCACAAACTTCTCTTCTCCCCAATCCTATTCAATACCTCCTCATTAGTTACGTGATCTACCCACCTTATCTTCAGCATTCTTCTGTAGCACCATATTTTGAAAGCTTCTGTTCTCTTCTTGTCCAAACTATTTATCGTCCATGTTTCACTTCCATACATGGCTACACTCCATACAAATACTTTCAGAAGCGACTTCCTGACACTTAAATCTATACTCGATGTTAACAAATTTCTCTTCTTCAGAAACGATTTCCTTGCCATTGCCAGTCTACATTTTATATCCTCTCTACTTCGACCATCATCAGTTATTTTACTCCCTAAATAGCAAAACTCCTTTACTACTTTAAGTGTCTCATTTCCTAATCTAATCCCCTCAGCATCACCCGATTTAATTTGACTACATTCCATTATTCTCGTTTTGCTTTTGTTGATGTTCATCTTATATCCTCCTTTCAAGACACTGTCCATTCCGTTCAACTGCTCTTCCAAGTCCTTTGCTGTCTCTGACAGAATTACAATGTCATCGGCAAAAGACACTGTCCATTCCGTTCAACTGCTCTTCCAAGTCCTTTGCTGTCTCTGACAGAATTACAATGTCATCGGCAAACCTCAAAGTTTTTACTTCTTCTCCATGAATTTTAATACCTACTCCGAATTTTTCTTTTGTTTCCTTTACTGCTTGCTCAATATACAGATTGAATAACATCGGGGAGAGGCTACAACCCTGTCTCACTCCTTTCCCAACCACTGCTTCCCTTTCATGCCCCTCGACTCTTATAACTGCCATCTGGTTTCTGTACAAATTGTAAATAGCCTTTCGCTCCTTGTATTTTACCCCTGCCACCTTCAGAATTTGAAAGAGGGTATTCCAGTTAACATTGTCAAAAGCTTTCTCTAAGTCTACAAATGCTAGAAACATAGGTTTGCCTTTTCTTAATCTTTCTTCTAAGATAAGTCGTAAGGTTAGTATTGCCTCACGTGTTCCAACATTTCTACGGAATCCAAACTGATCTTCCACGAGGTCCGCTTCTACTAGTTTTTCCATTCGTCTGTAAAGAATTCGCGTTAGTATTTTGCAGCTGTGACTTATTAAACTGATAGTTCGCTAATTTTCACATCTGTCAACACCTGCTTTCTTTGGGATTGGAAATATTATATTCTTCTTGAAGTCTGTGGGTATTTCGCCTGTCTCATACATCTTGCTCACCAGATGGTAGAGTTTTGTCATGACTGGCTCTCCCAAGGCCATCAGTAGTTCTAATGGAATGTTGTCTACTCCTGGGGCCTTGTTTCGACTCAGGTCTTTCAGTGCTCTGTCAAACTCTTCACGCAGTATCTTACCTCCCATTTCATCTTCATCTACATCCTCTTCCATTTCCATAATATTGTCCTCAAGTACATCGCCCTTGTATAAACCCTCTATATACTGCTTCCACCTTTCTGCCTTCCCTTCTTTGCTTAGAACTGGGTTGCCATCTGAGCTCTTGATATTCATACAAGTGGTTCTCTTCTCTCCAAAGGTCTCTTTAATTTTCCTGTAGGCAGTATCTATCTTACCCCTAGTGAGACAAGCCTCTACATCCTTACATTTGTCCTCTAGCCATCCCTGCTTAGCCATTTTGCACTTCCTGTCGATCTCATTCTTGAGACGTATGTATTCCTTTTTGCCTGCTTCATTTACTGCATTTTTATATTTTCTCCTTTCATCAATTAAATTCAATATTTCTTTCGTTACCCAAGGATTTCTATTAGCCCTCGTCTTTTTACCTACTTGATCCTCTGCTGCCTTCACTATTTCATCCCTCAGAGCTACCCATTCTTCTTCTACTGTATTTCTTTCCCCCATTCCTGTCAATTGTTCCCTTATGCTCTCCCTGAAACTCTCTACAACCTTTGGTTCTTTCAGTTTATTCAGGTCCCATCTCCTTAAATTCCCACCTTTTTGCAGTTTCTTCAGTTTCAATCTGCAGTTCAAAACCAATAGATTGTGGTCAGAATCCCCATCTGCCCCTGGAAATGTCTTACAATTTAAAACCTGGTTCCTAAATCTCTGTCTTACCATTATATAATCTATCTGATACCTATTAGTATCTCCAGGATTCTTCCAGGTATACAACCTTCTTTTATGATTCTTGAACCAAGTGTTAGCTATGATTAAGTTATGCTCTGTGCAAAATTCTACAAGGCGGCTTCCTCTTTCATTTCTTCCCCCCAATCCATATTCACCTACTATGTTTCCTTCTCTCCCTTTTCCTACTGACGAATTCCAGTCACCCATGACTATTAAATTTTCGTCTCCCTTCACTACCTGAATAATTTCTTTTATCTCGTCATACATTTCATCAATTTCTTCATCATCTGCAGAGCTAGTTGGCATATAAACCTGTAATACTGTAGTAGGCATGGGCTTTGTGTCTATCTTGGCCACAATAATGCGTTCACTATGCTGTTTGTAGTAGCTAACACGCACTCCTATTTTTTTATTCATTATTAAACCTACTCCTGCATTACCCCTATTTGATTTTGTATTTATAAATCTGTAATCTCCTGACCAAAGGTCTTGTTCCTCCTGCCACCGAACTTCACTAATTCCCACTATATCTAACTTTAACCTATCCATTTCCCTTTTTAAATTTTCTAACCTACCTGCCCGATTAAGGGATCTGACATTCCACGCTCCGATCCGTAGAATGCCAGTTTTCTTTCTCCTGATAACGACGTCCTCTTGAGTAGTCCCCGCCCGGAGATCCGAATGGGGGACTATTTTACCTCCGGAAAATTTTACCCAAGAGGATGCCATCATCATTTAATCATACAGTAAAGCTGCATGTCCTCGGGAAAAATTACGGCTGTAGTTTCCCCTTGCTTTCAGCCATTCGCAGTACCAGCACAGCAAGGCCGTTTTGGTTAATGTTACAAGGCCAGATCAGTCAATCATCCAGACTATTGCCCCTGCAACTACTGAAAAGGCTGCTGCTCCTCTTCAGGAACCACATGTTTGTCTGGCCTCTCAACAGATACCCCTCCGTTGTGGTTGCACCTATGGTACGGCCATCTGTATCGCTGAGGCACGCAAGACTCCCCACCAACGGCAAGGTCCATGGTTCATGGGGGAAGTCCTTTTATGTATGGTCCAATTATCATTGAGCTATGTTACTTGGTAGTGACACATCACACAAAAGTTACTTTCATGCTTAAGTTTTGCATACCAGCATAGTTCTGACATAATACAAGGGGTAGTCATAAAGCTCTATTTATCTCCTCAAAAAATTTAAATGTAATTGATGCTGAAGAACGTTATTGACCAATTCTGTGGAGATTTGCAACAATTACTGCTGCTGACACCAAAAAATGATGTCCTGTTCATAGTTGGAGATGGGAACTTCACAGTGTGAATTCAATTTAGAAGATGTAACAGGATAATTTTGTTTTAGTACAGTATATGAAGCAGGACAGAGACACCCAGAAATCTGCCAAGACAGTTTGGTGGTTATTACTACCATACTGTTCCAGCTAAACAAATGATGCCTATACACCTGAACTTCACCAGACGGCCAATACTGGAATCAAATTGATTACACACATTGTTATCAGAAGTGGACGAATACTATTCAGTCAACTGAAACAAGACCAGGACCTGATTGGGGATCAGATCATCAGCTTTTAATTGCAAAATTCTGGCTGAAACTGAGAAAACTGACAAAAGCTATTCTATCTTACAGATAGAATACCTTATGATTATGCATTAAAGTGCGCGTCATATATCTTGGCGGCCGAGTTTAGGTTCGTTCTGCGCATCTGACGTCATAAAACACAGTCAGCCAATGAACAGAGAACGATGTTGCCAAATCTCGAATGCAGTGCAGAGCACAGACGAGTCTCTTCAGTTTTAGAAACGTTCAGTCATAAATACCGTAATAGAACAAAAGCAATGTCTTGATAGCAGACTTTCTTTTATAGAAAGTTTGGAAAAAGCATTCTTTATACCAATTGCTTCATATTCTATTAATTAATTAAACCAAACAAGCAATAAGACTCCTAATTCAGGCGATAGCAAGGAAAGGTGTTTGTTTGAATCTCACGAACTGCTTTTTCGCAATAAAGAACAGCGGTAATTGTTTATTTCCTATTGTACTTCGACGAAGCGTGAGTAATTCATAGTCATACCAACAGTGTTTATAAGTAGTTGCGTGAGCTGTTAGAGTCCTACTTCACGATTTTTATTCGTTTGAATGAAATTTCTAGTGCTTTGCCTCTTCATTAACTTTTTCGCTGCTGCAGACACGTGCTCCCTGCATTCCGCGCTGTGCGCGATTTTGTCATCACTGCACTTCTCGCCTGTGCAGACACATGGTGTTCCCATTGCTTTGACACACTTATCATTCGATTTCACAAAAACTATTTGGCCAAAAAATTTGATTTTTACACGTCTTCTTGACTGATACCTTCCCCCCCATAAATGACTTAATTTTGTTTTGATGTGTAGCATTAAATGTAGTAAACCATTGCACGAAATTTTGAAGAGTTTGCAGAGGTAAAAGTCCATAGCGTATACTTTCCGTATGGTCGATTTTAGTTGCCACAATGTTGAGAATGAAATGTGGACAAGATACCTAAATTTCATATAATATTTACTGTATAACAATGTCTCATTTAATTTAAGTACCACATAGGTGTCATATGTAATATTGAGAAATATTCCGTCTTTCGCGACTGTAATAAAAGTTTTATTTACACAGGGCGCGTTTGGCTTTATTTTAAAGTGAAAGGTGAAAAGGTATGGCACATACACAATGGTATTCATGTTCTATTTCTTGTTTTTGTTCCACAGTCGCAGTTTTACCAATGATATTGAAATATATCCCTCTTCTGCAACTGTAATAAGCGACTTATTTAGACCAGATGCGTTTCTCTCTTTTGAAGCATCATAAGAGGACTGTATTTTGTGTCCTCCATTGCCAAGTCACCTTTCGTAGTTTTGTGCTGCGGTAGCACAATATTCAACGTTTGTGTTGGCTCATCAGTGTTTTAGCAAATAAATGCTGTTTGTGTGTGCCACACACAAAATTATATTTGACATAGCTCTGAGCACTTCACTGACAGACGGTATATTCTAGTCCTAATGTTTTTGTAAGTCCACAGTTTTGTTTAATGTATTTTGTCTACTTCCTTTTGAGTGCTTTAAAATAAAGCCAAACGTGCCCAGTGTAAGTAAAACTTTTGTTACATTCACGAAAGGCGGAATATTTCTGAATATTACATACGACACTTATGTGGTACTTAAATTAAATATATAGGTATCTTGTCCACATTTCATTCTCAACATTTTGGCAACTAATATCGACCATCCGGAAAGTATACTCTATGGACTTTACCTCTGCAAACTCTTCAAAATTTCGTGCAATGGCTTACTATATTTAATGCTGCATAATAACTGCGTTGAACATCGAAACAAAATTAAGTCATTTATGGGGGGAAGGTATCAGTCAAGAAGATAGGTAAAAATCTAATTTTTGAGCCAAATAGTTTTTGTGGAATCAAATGATAAAGAGTGTCAAAGCAGTCGGAACACAATGTATCTGCACAGGCGAGCAGTGCAGTGACAAAATCGCCCACAGCGCGGAATGCAGGGAGCACGTCTTTGTAGCAGCGAAAGGGTTAATGCGGCCATGGTGGCTTTACTTCATGAACTGCGCGCTCCCCCCTAAACGTAAGCTAGCGATCTATGCTATACTATGGCGCTGCTTCTCTTGGCGCGTGAGTCGTGTCCAACTGGCAACGCAGCAATCTCCCGCGTCTAGGCGGGCATGCGCGAGCCGCCAAGATAAAAGAATTGAACTATAGGAGCCAAGAACAGATTTAACGCATTAGAGTTAGAAGACAAAAACCCACAAGAGCTGTGGACAGAAGTCAATGAGGAAGTAGGAAAACACATTACCAAGAAGAAGCATAGTAAGAAGGCCAGATGACAATCAGCTGAGGCACTGAAAATTGCTGAAGAATGAAGGAAGACAGATCAGCAATGTTTAAGTTAAATGCAGAGTTTTGAAAATTGGCTAGAAGAGATAAGATTATCTTCTTAAATGAATAGTGCAAAGTAGTTGAAGAAAATAGCTGGATGGAGAAAACTCAGGAACTTTACAAGAAAATTCGGAACATCAAAGAAAATCCCAAGTGAAAATTGGAATGATAAAAGATGGAAATGATAAAGATTCAGCAGAATCAGAGTCAATTAAAGAACATTGGGAAGAATATTGTAATGACTGAATCATGAAAGGTTGCCAGAAAAAGAGAAATATGACTTAAGTATGAATATTAGCAGTAAGCTTTGTAACTTAGGTAGAGATGTACAGTGCAAATTGTTTTCATCAGTCCATTAAGAGTTCAAAAACATTGAGCAACTGCTGACTTCATGCCCACTGATTGTGAACTGGAAGTAAGAAGCAATGCTGTCAAGCCCTATTTGTAAGTAAACTCTCCAAATGATGTATATAGAGGCTCTCAAATTCCAAATAAGGCAGAGTCCAAGAAGAGTTTTCCAATGAACGATTGTAGCCATGGAAGCCCACAGCAGATACTATGTAAGTGAACATCAGACTCAAATAATTTTGTCCACTGAGAAGGAATTGCAAAAGCTTGCCTATACTTATCTCTGGGATAGGGTTATAGGTATCCATTGTACATTAGTGTGAAAGTATCTATGTCTCTATGCCACTTATATTATTATCAATACTTGAACCTAAGGGTTCAGTTAATGCAATACTATTTGGCAATAGTAGTCTGTAACACCACACACTACTGTGTGTACCTGAATCTTAATAAAGTTATAGGCAAGGGTGGCCATTTGTTCTGACAAATTGGTTTTAAGCCTCATCTATGTTTTACACTTACTGAAGTTATAAACTAGTATCTATGCTGTTCTGCATGTTCACTGCAATCATATGAACAGGGAATAGAAAGCAGACCAGTAAGCCAACACAGAGTCTCATTATATTTATCACCACCATATCTACCTCAGCTTAAAATCTAAATCTTTCTGTACCGTCTCCAACCACAGAGACTTGAAAAATCTCAGCTTGACCCCATCACCTTTCACTCTTGTATGCAGCTGCTCATGTAAAGGCTGATTTCAAAATCCCACGTCACCTCTGATATGAGAGTGAGCTTCTAATGTATGTATGTATGTATGTATGTATGTCGCGACCCACTTCAGGCTGTCACAATATGGAGATCTATATAAGAAAGAACTACATAATGATGATGAAATTAATCTGATTTTAGAACCAGAGCCAGATATTTTGGAGAGTGAAGTCAAATGGACCCTAGAAAATATTGATAAAAACAATGCAAGTGGACGTGATGGAATTCCAGCAGAGCTGTTCAACATCATTGGAAAGAGTGCAGTGAAAGTGTTGCATTCAGTGTGTCAGAAAATATGGAGAACCCAGCAGTGGCCAAAAGACTTCAAAAGCCCATTGTTCATTGTGATTCCAAAACAGGAACTTCCAAAGACTTCAAATTGCTGAACAATCACACTTATCTCAAGTGCTAGCAAAGTCATGCTTAAAATCTTACAAAATTGACTTTGGCAGTATATAGACAGAGAACTACCTGAAGAACAAGCTGGATATCATACAGGAAGAGAAACCAGAGATCCTTTTGCCAACATCCAGTGAATTGCAAAGAATGCAAGAGAATTCCAGAAAGATGTTGTCTCTGCTATATCGATCATGGTAAATACTTTGACAGGATCAATCGCAATAAATTATGGGAAGTACTAAAAATCTTGGGAGTGCCAGATCACCTGATTTACCTCATACAGGATCTATACTCAAATGGGTTAAGATTCATAAAAGAGTGAAGGAAGGCACCATATTGCTACCTAATTTATTCTGTCTGTGCTCAGAGCACATTATGAGGAGGAATGCTAGGTTGGCTGAAGAAGAAACTGGAATTAAGATAGCTAAGATAAATACTCTGACAGAAAAAATCACAACACCAAAAAATAATTAATGTAGAGTAATAAAATTGCAGGAATACTTTTTTTAGGAAGCATGTTTAAGTGATTAACGTTACAAGATCACAGATTAATGTAAGCACGAGATAAGACATTGCAAATGTGAAATTCTTATACATTAATAATCACTGTAACCACCAGAGTGTTAGATGCAAGCATGCAAATGTACATGCATTGTGTTGTACAGGTGCAAGATGTCAGTTGGTGAGATGGAGCTCCATGTCTGTTGAACTTGGTCAGTCAATACATGGATGGTTAACGCTCTTTGTGGATGACTCTGGAATCATTGTCCGATGATGTCCCACATGTGCTTGATTGGAGACAGATCTGGAGATCAACCAGGGCAAGGCAACATGTCGACAGCCTATAGAACATGCTGTTTTACAGCAGTGGTATGTGGGTGAGTGTTACCTTGTTGGAAAAGACCCCCCTGGAATGCTGTTCATGAATGGCAGCACAACAGATTGAATCGCCAAATTGATGTACAAATTTGCAGTCTTGGCATGTGGAATAACCAAGAGAGTGCTCCTGTTGTCATACAAAATCACACCCTAGACCACAACTCCAAGTGTAGGTCCAGTTTGTCTAGCATGCAGAAATGTTGGTTGCAACCCTTCAACTGACCTCCATTTAACCAACACACAGCCATTACTGGCACAGAGGCAGATCAAGCTTTCATCAGAAAACAAAACAGACCTCCACCCTACCCTCCAGCAAGTTCTCGCTTGACACCACTGAAGTTGCAAAGGGCTATGGTTTGAGGGAAGTGGAATGCATGTACAGGGCGACTAACTCAGAGCTGTCGTTGAAGTAATCCTTGTATAGGTTGACTAGCTCAGTGCTGTCATTCAAGTAACTGATTTGTTACAGTACGTTGTGTCACTATGGTGCCAACTGCTGTGGCGTAACAAGACAGCCACGCCACTCGGAAGTAGCCGAAAGGCACGCGTTAACTCACGCAGGCTGGCGTGAGGTCTGAAACAGGATACGTAATGAATGCTATAAAGAAAAATAACGTAGCTCCTGGAATACTTAACTTTAATCCATCATTGTTGTACATCGCTCTTGATGATACAAGTGAGACTCTGTAGATACATGCAATGTAATGCTAATGGCGCCTTGCTAGGTCGTAGCCATTGACTTAGCTGAAGGCTATTTTAACTATCTGCTCTGCAAATGAGCGAGGCTTCGTCAGTGTGCATTGCTAGCTAAGTCGTCCGTACAACTGGGGCGAGTGCTAGTCCATCTCTCGAGACCTGCCGTGTGGTGGCGCTCGGTCTGCGATCACTGACAGTGGCGACACGCGGGTCCGACATGTACTAATGGACCGCGGCCGATTTAAAGCTACCACTTAGCAAGTGTGGTGTCTGGCGGTGACACCACATTCCTCCCCCGCAAATCGGCGGACGGTCATGTTATAAGGCTTCCGCCCGCCATGGGGAGGACCCCATGTTGATGTATGCGACGAGGTGGGGAGCCTAACAACAGGCGAGGCTGTGCCACCTGCACCCGGCCATTCGGTCCGAGGGGAGCTAGGAAACGCCTGAAAACCTAGTCCAGGGTGCACGTCAACATGCGGTGTATGTGCCCTTAGAGAGACAGGAGGGGCCGAAGGGTCGACCTCCATCGAGTCGGAGCGCCCGACTGGCGAAGAGGACAGATGGTCCGGAGCGGGCAAGAGTTCCATGCCGGAGGACAGCTGGTCACGGGAAGCGATCGGTGGCGCGTGACCCAGGGAGACGCATGGCGGCTGCAGCGACGCGTCCACTGCGGGCGGTGCCGGCGGGAGAACAGGCGGCGGCGGCGGCGGCGTCGCGTCGCCATGGGGCAAAAGGGAAGGCAGCGTCGGTAACACCCGGGGATGAGGCGAGCCAGTAGATGGGTCCCCAGGGTGCTGACCGGACGGCACCATCGCTGAAAGCAGATGGGGAGCGGCAGAACCCGAGCGACAACAGAGGCGCAGCTGATTGAGATGCCGACGCACCTCCCCAGAGGCCCCCAAAACCAAATACATAGCATGGCTGAGGCAGCGAAGAATGCGCCCTGCGAGCCAACGCTGTGAACCGCGATAGTTGCAATAATAGACAACATCGCCTGGAGCAAAAGCAGGTGTCTGCCGCTGCACAAGAACCTGATGCGGCGGATGCAGCAAAGACATCAAGGTTCGATGAGGATGACCGTGCAACAACTCAGCCGGCGAGCGACCATCTCAGGGCTGAGAGCGATACGAAGACAAAAAGAGCAATAACGCATCCTCCCGCGAATGTGACTCTTTCAACTTCAACATCTGTGACTTGAAAGTCCGGACCAATCGTTCAGCGGCACCGTTCGACTGAGGCGAAAACGGCGCGGATGTCAGATGTTGAATACCATTGGCCATGCAGAATGACTGAAATTCTGCGGACATGAATTGTGGGCCATTGTCGGAAACAATAGTCTGTGGAAGACCTTCAATGCAAAATATAGCAGACAACGCTTGGATGGTGGCAGATGACGTCGTGGAAGACATCCGGACAACAAAAGGAAAATTACTGAAGGAATCGACTAGAACCAACCATTGAGCATTCCAGAATGGTCCAGCAAAATCGATGTGTAATCGTTGACAAGGGGAAGTGGCTTTCGGCCATGCAAAGAATTTCCGCGGTGGTGCGGATTGTTGTTCGGCACACGCCATGCAAGAAGAGCACACATTCGTAATCGCAGCATCGATTCCGAACCAAGTACAGTGCTGACGAGCAAGTTGTTTCGTTTGCACTATAATCGAATGTGCTTTGCACGCGTGGGTTCGAATCCCATCCTTGTCGCCAACTGTTGTGGCGTAACAAGACAGCCACGCCACTCGGAAGTAGCCGAAAGGCACGCGTTAACTCACGCAGGCTGGCGTGAGGTCTGAAACAGGATACGTAATGAATGCTATAAAGAAAAGTACGTAGCTCCTGGAATACTTAACTTTAATCCATCATTGTTGTACATCGCTCTTGATGATACAAGTGAGACTCTGTAGATACATGCAATGTAATGCTAATGGCGCCTTGCTAGGTCGTAGCCATTGACTTAGCTGAAGGCTATTTTAACTATCTGCTCTGCAAATGAGCGAGGCTTCGTCAGTGTGCATTGCTAGCTAAGTCGTCCGTACAACTGGGGCGAGTGCTAGTCCATCTCTCGAGACCTGCCGTGTGGTGGCGCTCGGTCTGCGATCACTGACAGTGGCGACACGCGGGTCCGACATGTACTAATGGACCGCGGCCGATTTAAAGCTACCACTTAGCAAGTGTGGTGTCTGGCGGTGACACCACACCAACTGCTGTTCAAATTGCTGCTGCAGATGCTGTATCACAAGCAAGAGTCATATGCCAAAGATGATTGTCTCCTCTCTCAGTAGGCCTGGCCGCCTTGTAACTGTAAATACTCGTGGCCACCGCTGCCAGCAATCATGTACATTGGCTATATTCCTGCCAAATCTTTCTGCAGAAGGAACATCCAGCTTCTTGTAGCCCTATTACACAACCTCGTTCGAACTCAGTGATGTGTTGATAATGGCGTCTTTGTTGCCTTAAAGGCTTTCCTGACTAACATCAACTCACAAAGTCCAGTTTCCAAGGTAACTAACGCTCATGATTGTTATAACATTTATTTAAATAAACCTGGTTTGCATCTTCATAATGGCACTACAAGCACCACTCTCATGCAATTGATGTAGAAACACACCTATCAACTTTTGTTTATGTTGCACAACTCCTCCTTGGTGCTGCAATTTTTTTCCATCAGTGTGTAAATAACCTTAGTTACTTGGATGATACAGTAGCGATGGCAGAAAATGAAAGGGTTGTAGATCCCCACACTGAGGGTGAAATAAGAAAGCACAAAGGCTGGTCCAATGGTGAATATAAAGAAAATGAAAATTATGGCAAATACACTTATCACTTCATGGCATGAAAGAGGAGAAAAAATGGCGGTAGCTTATTTGTTCAATTATCTCTGCTTCCAGATTTGTGCTGATGGTGACTGCAACCAAGAAATCAAGTGAACTTATTAATTTGCCAAAAAGTAATGTGCAACCTAGACAATGTTTTGTGAAGTAAATACATGACTTTTAACAACACAGATCTGTATTGTAAGGGCTATGGTCATTCCAGATGTATCAATGAAAACTAGGGCCATAAGAAAGGCTCAACAGCGTGCAATAGACACCTTTGTTTTGCAGAGTTGAAAGTAGCTCCTCAGAGTTCCATGGACCACAAAAAGAACAAATAGATCAGTATTACAGCAAATAAAATCAGATTTCTCCTTGGAAGGGCTGTTACTGAAACAAAAAATTAAATGCTTTGGGCACATTATGGTAAGATATGATTCACTGGGAAAGATGTTAATGATGGGGAAGATCGAAGGCACAAGGTGAAGAGGGAGGGCAGCAAAGGAAAGGATGAGTGGATGGCATCACAGAAGTAGAGGATTCCAACCTGGGATGTCTCCAGGAGAAAGTGCAGCACAGAAGGAATTGCCATGATTTAGTTCATGGGGTCACAGAGAGTCTGGAGAGAGGGGAGTGGGAGGCACATGTCTAGGAAATCTCAATACCATACAACCAGGACTGTAGAAATCTACCTACAAAAAGTAGTAATCTTATTTATTCCATGTGATAGTTAAAAATAACCTTATTTATTCCAGGTGATAACTAAAATTATGTGTCCTCTCATAATTTTAGCCAATAAATTAATTCCCTATCAATTAATTATCTAAATGATTTTTCTTTTTGCTATTTTCAGCTATCCATTGGCCTTGGAACTTGTTGCTTCTGGTAAAGCAAATGTGAAGCCTCTCATTACTCACAACTTTACATTGGAACAAACTCCTCAAGCTTTTGAGACTGCAATATCTGGCAGTGGAAATCCGATCAAAATAGTTATTCACTGCAATAAACAAGGATAAGAAAAGACATTTACACTGAAACCTGTGTTAATTGTTATTATTTTTGCATATTGTTCAATGATTAATAAAATTTTATTTTTATTGACTTGTGTGCTTTTAAATTTTGTTTCATCATAAATTTAAAAAAACACACACAAATCCATATTTTCATCCCAAGTCTTGTCAAATGATGACATACTTAAGTATGAATATGGAACATGTCAGAGCTGGCATCAAAACAGGTGATGGACTGACTGTTTCACTAATTATTTTGGAAGTAAAAGACAAAGAGAATGATGAGACAGAGTACAATCATTTTGAAACTTTCTTGGTGGCCTGCTATGGAATTATAAGTCTTCAGAAATGTTGCTCATGTTTTGAAACAAATGAAGTAGGCCTAACATTTAAATATGTTTCTGTGTTGTTCAGAGCAACCAGATGTAAGTCATTTCTTTAGATTTTGACTTGGCTTTCAAATGTATCAGGTATTATCTTTTCTCATCTGTTACATTAGTTATCACTTCATATGTCATTCTTAAATGTAGTTGTATTGTATTTTATTTTATTGTTTGGTCCAGATGTCTACAAAGCAGCTTTTGAATAAGACATTGGACAAGTAAAGCTATAAATATACAACTGAAAGTCATTTCTAGACATCCTTATTTAACATACTTATATGGATATCCATACAAGTATATAGTTCTGGCAATACCAGCCATGACCTTCTTCTTCTGTGCAGATGCACACATATTCCCTGAACTCTTACGGGACTTGGTAAGAATGTCTTCCACACGTAATGAGTGTGTTGGAGTGGGACACTAAGAATGTAGTGTGTGGACATAGAAGGTGAGAATGTGGGTTTCGCAGGAGGCATGCATGAGATAGTTCCTGCTATCCTCTGTGTCCTCGGTGGCTCAGATGGATAGAGCATCTGCCATGTAAGCAGGAGATCCCGGATTCGAGTTCCGGTCGGGGCACACATTTTCACCTGTCCCCGTTGACATATATCAATGCCCGCAGCTCTAGGTATTCATATAATTCTAATTTCATACTTATTTAAGGCTACAATAATTTACTTTATACATAAGTATTTATATAGCACCTTCGTACATTCAAATATTCTTCAATGAAGTAAAAGCAGTGATGATGTAAATATGACTAGAGATTTTCCAAAGTTATTGACCTCAGTAATAGCTTTTATGTTTTCAAGAAGATTGTTATAAAGCTTAACTCCCATGTGAAAAGTACTTTTTTCACACAGGGCTGTGCTGATTTAGGTTATATGTAAGTTTCTGTTCTGTCAGTGTTTTTTCCATTTGCAGTCCTTACCTATTACATTTATTTTAAAGAATAGAAAGTATTCCATAATGTATACACATGGTAATGGAGGAACACCAGATTTCTTAAACAGATGTTCACAAGGGTCTCTAGGTTAGCACCCAAACAAGATTCTAATGGACCATTTTTGTAGTTCAAAAGTGCTATTAGCTGTTTTAGAGTTTCTGCAGAAAGTGACCCTACATCTATGACAAGAATGAAGGTAGGCATGATATGCATTCATTACTGTTTTCTTACTACAGCATGATTTTTGCCAGCATACAAGATAACATGTTTTGCTCAGTTCTGCATTGAGATAGTCAATATGCATATTCCATTTTACATTGCTCTGCAACCAAATTCCTAATAATTTGGTTTCAGTGCTGTTACCAACTAGTTCATCATTGGTAGAGACCAATGGGATAAACAGGCCCTTCTTAGGAGCATTGTGGAATTTTAGTGCAATGGTTCTTTTACTGTTTATTACAAGCTGATTATTCTGTTCCCAGGTGCTAAGTTGTTTTGTGACCATGATTACTGTTTGCTGTAACTGTTTATTGCTGTCCCCTTTTAGTAAAATTGTGGTGTCATCTGCAAATATGATTGTTTTATGTGCATCAACATCTAAGTTTAGATCATTTATGAACAGAAGGAATCCCATTATTGATCCTTCGGTACACCACATTTAATTTGTTTATAGGCAGATAAGTGTTCAGATAAAGTTTGTATTTCAATATTTGTGTGCTTGATGTACACTGTCTGATTATGATTAGTCAGGAAGGAAATGATCCAGTTGTCGGACAGACCTCAAATACCATAGTTCATAGCTCTAAACAGAAGACTGGGCAATAGTGTGTGGTACCTGAGCAACAATGGTTTGAGTCTATGTATCAATTTCTCTCTGTGATCACATCCACACATATTGTTATAACTATAGTGAATACTTCATTGGATGTTTGAATTTGTATCCAGTGAATGTGATTATACTGACTGTTTAATAATCTATGGTTGTTCTGTGCATCAGTTCAAAGTTAAATTTAGTTTCTGATTGTGACCACAGATTTGTTTTATATAGCTCTCTACAGCATACTGAACTAGCATTAATTTCACAGTAAGGAAAGTACTGCATTAACAGTTACTCATCAAAAAATTAACAGCAAATGCCAATTATGACCATGATTGGGCATATATCTGAATGCAGTACAACAGTCTGAATTCATAAACATGCAGCAGTGAATAGTGTGTTGTTGTTGTAAGAAACACAAATGACCTTCCACAAGAGCAGGTCAAGTCTGGTACTTATCCCCTAAACAATATGACTATCACCAAGGCTGTCTAATTATATCAGACTATGCTTTAAATTCCTAAAATTAAAAGAAAGGTCAGCATTGGCCATAATTTTGATGATTTATTAACAGAAAAATCAATTTCCGATCTCACAATGATTGTCTTCAGTGCTTTGGCATATAAAATAAAGCTCGAAGGCACTGGTGTCTGGTTATTAGCAGCAATAGAAGCTATGAAACGATTATTGTTTCATAGCTTCTGTTACTGCTAATAACTAGACACCAGTGTCTACGAGCTTTAATTTGTACGCTAAAGCACTGAAGATGATCATTATGTGATCGAAAATCGATTTTGTTGTTAATAAATCATCAAAATTGTGGCCAATGCTGACCTTCCTTCTAATTTTAGCAATTTAAAGCATAGTCTGATATAATTAGATAGCCTTGGTGATAGTCATATTGTGTAGGGGATAAGTGCCAGACTTCTGGGGTCAGTCTGTGACAATCACCTGCTTATTTTTTTGTTGCTTGTCCTCGGTGTCAACGTACTGCATTGCTCTGCTGAAACATGGAGTTCGTAATTTCGACACTGACTACTGTAAATAATGTAGCCGACAGGTGCACATTTGTTTCGCAGTTGTTTACTTTCACTGTTCACAACCCCCCCCCCCCCCCCTCCCAATAATACACAGTTATATATGGCTAGTGCTCGATTGTTTAACTTTCGATAAGCCTCATTAATAGGTTGCAAGTGAACATCCGCATACTGCTACAGTAGTTTACTGTTGAACATCTATGAGCAGTAAAAGCCTAACCACACAGTTCACTGTTCTTATAGAATAATAAGGTACATATGGAACAGACACTGTCATTATTTTAACACATGGAATATTGGTGTAACACTTACTTCATGGTTAATTTGATGCATTGTTGATGATCTGACCAAACACAGGTTTCATGTCTGAAACTCGGCCATGGACTGACAGTCTCAGGATCAACAATCAGGCCCTTATATATCCTCACAATAATAGTCACTGAAACTACACATTGTTTGGTGTTTAATTTACAGAAATTACAATTAAAACTTAACTCATTTGATTAACTGAATACATCAAAAAAATTGGTAATTTTGAACAGTTTCTTCTACTACAAGAGTTACGCCAAATTATTTGTTTATATTATGGAAGTAATAAATATATTTATGCAAACAATACTTTTGACAAAACTGGTAATTAGTTTGGAATTAGTTAAGGGCTGGCTTTGCTAACATGTTTTCAAATACAGCTAAATAAATACTTAAAGAATGCTAGTGTTGCATCATCCAAAAGTTAATAATTATTATCTAATTTATATTTGTTTGTGAGTCAACAGTAGAAATTAAGTTACAAACCAATTACTAATTTTGTCCTGTAATGAAAGATGTTGTTGTTGTTGTGGTCTTCAGTCCTGAGACTGGTTTGATGCAGATCTCCATGCTACTCTGTCCTGTGCAAGCTTCTTCATCTCCCAGTACCCACTGCAGCCTACATCCTTCTGAATCTGCTTGGTGTATTCATCTCTTGGTCTCCCTCTACGATTTTTACCCTCCACCCTGCCCTCCAATACTAAATTGGTGATCCGTCAATGTCTCAGAACATGTCCTACCAACCGATCCCTTCTTCTAGTCAAGTTGTGCCACAAGCTCCTCTTCTCCCCAATTCTGTTCAATACCTCCTCATTAGTTATGTGATCTACCCATCTAATCTTCAGCATTTTTCTGTAGCACCACATTTCGAAAGCTTCTATTCTCTTCTTGTCTAAACTATTTATCGTCCACGTTTCACTTCCATACATGGCTACACTCCATACAAATAATTTCAGAAATGACTTCCTGACATTTAAATCTATACTTGATGATAACAAATTTCTCTTCTTCAGAAACGCTTTCCTTGCCATTGCCAGTATACATTTTATATCCTCTCTACTTCGACCATCATCGGTTATTTTGCTCCCCAAATAGCAAAACTCCTTTACTACTTTAAGTGTCTCATTTCCTAATCTAATTCCCTCAGCATCACCCGACTTAATTCGACTACATTCCATAATCCTCATTTTGCTTTTGTTGTTGTAATGAAAGATATTAACCAGGAATAGACAAAATAAATTAGAAAATCAATTACATACCTAAAACTAAACACAAAATTAGATCTTGTGTTGTATTCTTTAAAACTGAGGGCCAACCTTTCATTGTTGTGCAAATGCAGATTGTATTCATGTATGTCAATGATAATTAGTTAAAAGTGAAAAAATGAATTTCATGAGGTAGATGGAAAACAAGAGGGGAAGTAAAATCATCCCAGTTTGTTTCATCACAGCACCCCCTCATTGGACTGACTAGACAGATACTGCAAATAGCTAACTCGGCAATTCAATGTCAGTAAGTGAAGCCAGGAATTGGTCTTAACAATTTACACACAAAAAAATATTACATAACAAATCTTATCAAAAACTACAGTATGAAAGGTTTTTCAAATTTATACTTACCTGAACTGGCCACACAGAAATCCCCATACAAAATATTTACATACAGTGTATTGTACAATGTCACAAAATATCAAGAAGTTGTACTATTAACAAAAATTAGGCATCTTCATGATAAGAGATGTACTTTTTGGTAAGTGAAGATTACATTCTAAGATACATATCACTTGATACAAGTCCTGTCTTGCTTAAAATAATAAATCTTCGTGTGCTGTAATAAGTCAAATTACACTGAACATTGCAGTTCACTTTTTAGACAGAAAATTTCCCTTGCTCAGTGTTCAGTATTTTTCACAAGCACTTTCACTCTTTTAATGAGCTTTTATACATTTTCTCACCGAGATGTCCATGCCTTCAACAGGCCCAAGTGACAGAAATGCACTGCAATCAGTTCCTTTTAATGTGGCTCTCATCTGCTGCAGTACATGGGAAAAATTAGAAAAAATACCCTACTTTAGCACACTTACTTTTACTTCTAGCTTAAGTCTAGGAAAAAAATGTTTAACACTAATGGCAAATGATAGTCATTACATCATAAATAAATACATTACATAGTTATCATAACATTACAATAATTAGCATTTAATTTGACTATAGTACAAAAGGTGTGGCCTAAAAAGAAATTTTTAATTCAAGTGTGCATTACACTACAAAACATTACTCTAAGTCATAACTGTCGGACACTGGTTAAACTTGAAAGACTTGGGTTTCTTTCCCATTTGCAAAATCTCACCTTAGTGTCTAAAGTATGTACATTACTTCTTGCAAAAACTCAAGATGTGCAGTAGCATAGATTTACTAATCATTACTATATGAAAAGAGGATAGTCACCATCACACAACTTAATAACTACTCAAATCAAAATTAAGAGGATGGAAATAGTACCAAGTCATTGCCCTATTTCTACACTCTGAGTACTACTCTTTCATCCAGAAAATTAAATCCTCATAAAATCACCAAATGTTACAAAATAGTTGACCTGTCAGAATATTCACATTACTTTAGCACCACAGTTACCAGTTAATCAGCAGACTTATTGTTCTTTGTTCCAGTATTACCACTTTAAGCTCATAATTCCTCAGAACATGAACAGAAGCTTTCAGATAACCCATAGATCCAATAATGCAGCATTATATGACTTGTACTGAAATGTTGCTCTTTTATGTTGAGCTCTCAATCCCAGCTGCAGTGTCACGAATTGCACAATATACACCGTACCCAATGTTGCCTAATTCAAAAATTAGATCATCAATACAGTCACCTTTTGAATTAATCATGTCTGTCAGCACCATTATTTCACTTACATTTCTTACCTCGTTAGTTAGTGGAGTGCATTCTCAAAAAATATCCCTGCTGCAGAGACAGGTTTCCTAACCATTAAGACCCTAACATTATTCATTATTTTATTATTTCTTTACTGCTTCATTATCTAATAAATAAACACCTACTCTGCTTATTTAATGCATAATTGATTCTACTGAAAAACACTCAACGGTAACAGACCCTTATGCTAAGACAAACTTAACTCTCATTACTATTCACTTTATTTCATCAAATTGCTTAATATGCTAGCCTAAAGGGCTACTCTTCCCATGCACATTACTCCAGGCAATTATGTTCAAAGTTTTAATTCCTTAATGCTAGAAACGGCTGTACCATGACACACTTCTATGTTTAGATATTTATCTCAGTATTCTGACTGCAGTGAACACAAACACTTATATTATACCACAATTAATGTTAAGACATAGTATCCAAGATGCTTTTTACTGCATCCTCTGCTGCTTCACCAAATTATGCTGACTTCACACATGAGCTGATTACTTCAGATGTTAATTATAGTCCACGTATGCTGACACCTTTCACTGTCTGTTTATCTTACCTCTTTGTTTGACAGAAATTCTTTAATCATGGTACCAATTTACTTTCTTCCATCCTCTTATGATTTAATTACTTGTAACTAACACAAAATAATATATTACACACAACACTGGAGAAAGTTTTTGTAACCTATCCCTATACTAAATTATCCTACTGTAAAAAATCACATGAAAGTCGATGTAGCATGCCTCTGATTCACTTATAAACTACGGATAGGATAGGAGAAGAGTTTTACTGTCTCAGGAAACATGAAAACTGAGACAGACACCTTGGGTAAGCATTATTGCCACATAATGAATCCAACACAGAATGTTGAACCACCTACTTGCTAAGTTCACAAGAAATTAGTCACAAATATTACATCAATGCTGAGATTTTGAATCAACAACAAATTGCACTCCAACAACTGTCCTGCCAATTTCACAGTTAATGGTAGCTCTCGTTTCACACTCTTTGATAGCTTACGAGTAGCACCAATAATTTTTTGCATCATCACTATACCCTCTGTGTTCTTAATAGATTCAAAATTTGCTTGTGTAATGCCATTCAAATCACTACCGCTGTCCAGCAAACACTTAACATGTATACCTTTTACACTTACAGGGTGCCACACTTCCTTTTTACATACCATGTGATCTTGTTAACACAACAAATCCTCGTTAATCTTTTCCGTGGAAAAATTATCATCCTGCTTACCAAAATGATCATCAGACCCACTGTCACTTTCTCTATGCTTTAGATTTTGTACTTCTTCCACGTTTTTCTCTATTGTGTCCAATTTTGAATCTACATTTTCACTAACTTTTTCCAGTTTTTCCTCTACCACTACTGCACACTTGGTTTCTACCTTTGTTTCTAATTCATTTCTAATTTGATCAATTTGGTTCACAAGTTTAACCCTATTTTCAGCACATTGTTTCTCGGAAACCTACACCTTCCTGCTATTGTCATCACAAAGCTTCTTTCTCTCTTCCACACTTTTACTACTCATTATGTTAATTTCTCATTAGTATTATCACAATCTTTAACTACTGCCTCAAACTTCTTATTTAATTCTGAAAGATTAGAGCTGACTACCTTAATCTCCTTTCCAATTTCTTCCTTCAATTCATCCTTTAAGCTAACCATGTCATTTCTAATGCTATCAGTTTTATTTTCCACCCTGCTAATGTCTTCTTTCATACACTTACTACTCATAACTTGTCTTAACTTTGCTTCCAATTTTCCATCTGCCATAAACTGTTACCCTTACTGACTTTCGCTACTAGATTCCTCCTCCTTAACCTTAATGATTTCATCCACTTCAGTACTGTTTTTGCCCATTTCGCTCAAACCACCACACAATGTAGATGACACTTTTATCATTTCATCTACAATAGGACTTTGGTCCCCATCATTCAAAGTTACATTCATGTCTGATTTACAAGCACTATCATCTACTGAACCAGACCCCTGTTGTGCCTTGTCTACCATCACACAGTCTTGTTCATTAAGACCACTCATTATGTATCACTTAATGTGAAATGGACTTTGCTATGAAATTACCTTTTTTAATCACCTGTCTGCTGCTGCTGCTGCTGTTGCTGCAGCAGTTGTTATCCCGATTTGTCATCTGCTGCAAGTTGTAATTCTTTTGCCGAGGCATCTTCTTTATCTCTGTCAGCTATGTTCACCTGCACGCTGCTTGGCTGCTCCTGTACACAATGGCTGCTTCCATAGACGCTGATTGGCTACTGCCCTATTGTGGCCATGAAACCCCAGGGCCGATTGGCTGTTGCATCTCCTCCATTTAAAACTATACTGCAAACTGCCCAAGTTCACACTTCACTGTCAAAGTTTGTGAGTCCTAATTTATTGTGCCCACGTACAATAGTCCTCACATTGGAGCAACAAATGTGATGATCGCCTGCTTTATTTTTTTCATTGATTGTCCTCTGTGTCGACGTACTGCGTTGCTACACTGGCTGAAAAATGGGGTTTGTCATTTCAACACTGACTACTGTAAATAACGTAGCTGACAGGGGCACAGTTGAATTTCTTAGTTGTTTACTTTCACTGTTCACAACCCCCCCTCCCCCCCCCCCCCAATATACACAATTATATATGGCCAGTGCTCTACTGTTTATCTTTAGATAAGCCTCATTAATAGGTTGCAGGTGAACATCCACATACTGCTACAATAGTTTACTGTTGAACATCCACAAGCAGTAAAAGCCTAACCACACAGTTCACTTTTCTTGTACAATAATAAGGTACTTATGGAACAGACACTGTCATTGTTTTGACACACGGTATATTGGTGTAACACTTACTTCATGGTTAAGTTGATGCATTGTTGTTGATCTAACCAGCACAGGTTTCTTGTCTGAAACTCGGCCATGGACTGACTGTCTCAGGACCAAAAATCAGTGTTGGGGATGTGTGAACAAAAATTTTACAGTGTGCATAGTGGCACACAAGATATGATGTGCAGAGTGCATTAGACTTGTGGAATATACATGTTCCATGTTTGTTGATGGGCAATGTAATATATTTGCGTAGCCAAATGTATTATTATGTGTTGCGCAAATAAAGCAAAAGTTTATTTTGTCCCTTAATTAGTTGTTACTTGTCATTTAGCTGTGTTAATCTGCATAAACTACAACAATCAGGCCCTTATATATCCTCACAATAATAGTCACTGAAACTACACATTGTTTGATGTTTAATTTACAGAAATTACAATTAGAACTTAACTCATTTGACTAACTGAATACATTGAAAAATTGGTACTTTTTAACAGTTTCTCCTACTACAAGAGTTAGGCCGAATTATTTGTTTAAATTATGAAAGTAACAAATATAGTTATGCAAACAACACTCTTGACAAAACTGTTAATTACTTTGGAATTAATTAAGGGCTAGCTTTGCTAACCTGTTTTTGAATATAGCCAAATAAATACTTAAAGAATGCTTGTGTTTCATCTTCCAAAAGTTAATAATTATTATAGAATTTATATTTGTTTATATGTCAACAATCGAAATTAAGAAAGAATTACTGGTTTCACCCTGTAATGAAAGATATTAACTAGGAATAGACAAAATAAATTAGAAAATCAATTACACACATAAAACTAAGCACAAAATTAGAATTACTGATTTAACCCTGTAATGAAAGATATTAACTAAGAATAGGCAAAACAAATTAGAAAATCAATTGCACACATAAAACTAAGCACAAAATTAGATCTCGTGTTATATTCTTTAAAACTTAGGGCCACCTTTTCTCTTTTATGAAAATGCAGATTATATTCATGTATGTTAATGGTAATTAGTTAAAAGTAAAAAAACAAATTTAAGGAGGCAGATGGCAAAACAAGAGGAGTAGTAAAATTATCCCCGCTTGCTTTGTCACAAGTCCTCAGGCAGTTGGCTCTCAGCTGTGTTGTGAAGCAGACATGTGCGGGGCTCTGTGTGGCACTGAATGAGCAGGCCATTGTTTATTTGTGTGGGTAGTGGTACTGTAGTGTAAACAAATCACCTTTAATGATGATGGTGCTTCCATAAAGAAAGGCCACAATAAAATTAATGTTCCATTCCCAGTATGCACAATCTAAGGCATACAAAGTGGAGCATTTCCTGCATGAAGTAATGCATGTTGATCCACAGGAACTCCTTGATGTACATCTTTCAATCATCTCCAGCACAGTTTACCTGAAATTTGTCAGTGAAGCAGTGTGCGAATGGCTTATTCCTCATTCTACCAATGGATATCATTTCCTCCACTTGGACAGCTATGTGTCTGTAGGGACTATCGGCCATGCAGACCTCGTAGTTTGGAACATATGAATCTTCAAGCTGCCATTAGAACTTCCAGCCACATCTTGTGGTCTTATGGGGAAGTGCTAAGTCATGAGGAAGAAAAGTGATACATGTTCTGTTCTGAATGGAGTGCATCAGGTGTGAATTGAACTGTGAAAACACATCCCATCATACATGCCGTTGGTGGCTGTTGAGTGATAGTCATTTATGATGGTCAACAAGGACTTGTTCGGGTCATGGACAGAAAGGGCATGTTTGCTCTGAATGCCTGGAGAGACACCTGGTCCAGATACTATGTGCAGACATGATGCTTACATCGCAACCACCTATACAGCCTATCACATACATTGAGGCAGCGAGGAACATGACAGACATGGATGTTGTTCCATTCCAGTTACCGACCCCCATGGGCCAAGTTTCCCCACTCATGATGCCACAGCCTGAATCAGTGCCATTGACATGCTTGGCAGCGGTAACCACGTCTGCACTCGCATCTGTGTGAGGAAGGAGAGCACTTGAAGGTTGATTCAAGCTCAGATGCAGATAGTGATCCACAGGACGCAGATATGTGTTCCTGCATGCAAAAGCCATTCAAAGAATGAAAGAAGAGGAGGCTATCCACAGGAAATGCTTTCCAAAATGGTGACACATTGCAGGAAGAGGACAATCCCTCTGCTGCTTAAGCTGAGGACCTCACACCAATGGTTCCTGGTTCTCTGCTGGCAAAGTCCGCCCAAGGACAAAGATAATTTGACGGTGCTGAAACCACTGATGAGCCCTCTGGAAAATTTTGTGGCTAAGTTCATCTGTTGCCTAATGTACCATGCATCGAGCTTGGTGATTGGGTGTCTGAGAGGGAGGTGGAAAGAATGATGTCAGAATTGAGTGACAACTTGTCTTAAGCAAACAATATGTTGCAGGTGGCAGAGACAGTGGAGCTTACTGGCTTAAACAATTGCAGGATATATCATCGTACTATCCAATGAACCATGTTTATCAGATAGGTACAGTCAATGTCAAAGGCATTAGTGATGTGATCAAAGCTCAGCTTTTGAAATACATGATAGGGTGGCAGACATTGATATCATGTTTCTCCATGTTAATCTGCACCTGGATGTTTATGGATACATGTCATGTGCCAAACCAACTACCAACAATGGTTGTGGTACGGCTGTACTACTACGCGATGGTGGATGGCACAGAAGCAACACATATTCAGTATTTGCCATCAGTGTGAGGCATTGCACTCACCATCGGGGCGATCCGCCTTCTGAATCTGTATGCCTCATCTGGTATTGTGAAGTGTCAAGAGCGAGTGCTCTATTACTCTACTGAGGTAGCTCCATTGTTTCAAGGTGCTACAGAACACTTAGTGGTGGGCAGGGACTTTAATAGCATCTTACGCCCTGAGGATACGATCCCTCGCCATGTCTCAAGTACGGCCATTCATGCGATGGTCAGGGACCTCACTTTTCATTATACATAGTAAATAATCCATGGTGAACGGTGCAGATATACACACTTCACCAGCCACTGAGCCAGCAAGTTGGACAGGATTTAAGTTTCCCGTGGTCTTTAGGCAGCTACTGTTGATGCCGAGCTGTGGCCCACTGCATTCACTGACGATCGTGCTTTCATCTGCTCCATGAATCTGCTATGACAACAGGAGAGCTGTCCTCGAAGACTATTAATATCAACATTCTTCAGGGAGAGGTTTGCTGTCTAGCCGTCACTGATGCCTGGCACAAGTGTGGACATTGACATCATACCTATGACTCTTCGATACATTGGTGGACACTGCACCAAACCAGTTATTTGCTTCATGCTCATGGCCTATGAGTGTGACAGGATGTTTTGGCATTGATTGGCCTCTGAGTTTTACTACATGGTTTTGAGGGAACTAATGTTGCAACAAACTTTGACAGAGTGCCTGCATGAAAATTTACTTTTCTTGGAGAGGTTGGTAGGAGATATATGTACGGCGATCGCATGGCTTCAATGCTATGGTGAGGTGGCCAGGAGCTGTATCTACCTGTGGAAATCACACTACATGGATGTGAGCAGAGGACTGAATATCAGTACACCATTCCCCATTACCAAGGCCCCGACGATGAAATGTTTGGGAGTGGCCTTCCGTGGGAGTGTGGGGCTTACAGCAGCAGCTACATATTGCAGACTATGTGATATGATCCACACGCAAGTTCATCTCCATACTTTTTTGAACACTTGACTTGGTCATATGGGTACATTTTGCCAAAGTCTACCTCAGCCCAAAACTTAATCATTACATTTACTTCTCCCAATACCCGCTATGTTGGCTGCCAAGTTCCAGGTGGCCTCTGGTCATTTTGTCAGCAATGGTAGGGTGTTCAAGACCTGTCACATGATATTATTGTTGCCCACACATATGGGTGGCATTGTAAAGGTACACATGCAAATTAGAGGGTGCACTCTCGTTCTGCAGATGATGCATCACTTGCATGCTTCAGACAAGGACACCCTCACTGGTACACTGATTGAGGAGGTGGCATCTCAATCCCTCTACCCGGCAATTCCTGTTGGACATACTGCACCACCACTGTGGCACATTTGCACCTATCTGGCATGAGTTACCTGCTGGATGTCCTGCTGACCATGTGGGCTCCTGGACCAAGGATTTCTACCAATACTTTCAATGGACACTGTCTGCTAATGTGATTGAACGGTGACATCTGGTGGCTGGCTGGAAGCAAGTCTGGAGTAACATGCACTCACCTTTCCTTCCCTCTGCAGTGAAGGGACCTGTGGTATTTTATAACTACTGAAATATTCCCCACCTGACAATGTTTATACACCATACATCTTGCTGAAGGCCCTCTCTGCCCCAGATGCACTCCTCACACATCCTATGTTGGCATTGCTGCGATCGATGCTCCAGTCCACAGAACCCACTGAATTGATCCATCCCAACATCACTTACTACCTCGCTATTTGTCATAATGCCATGGTGTAGGTTAAAGGTATAGTGTACTTATACTTTTTTGATGTGAACATTGCAGAGTTGTTAGATTTTTGGTGCTATTTAATGAGCAACTTCACTGTTTTATGGTACAAGGCACTGTATGCTTCACTCTTTGTGAATTACATGGGGTCATTGTTAATGCACCCTCCAGACCATTGGGATGTACCAGGTGTGAGAAGAGACTGAAGATATAGCATAGGATAGACTGATAAGTGACATCAACAGTAATTATAGGGTGTTTAACTCTCACTGAATGAGATGATGACCTGGATATCCCACTGTCTGGCTGCTATGGACACCACCGGAAGAAGATAAGAAACAAAAAGAGGAGAGAGTGTAAGTGAGAGACTGCAAATCCAAAGGTTCTGGGTTTAATCCTTGGGCAGTACCAAAATTTTTGTTTCATTTGTCACTTCTTTCACCTATGGCAGTGAATTTGTCTGTGACAAACGCCAAGTTTCAGCATAGTTCAGACTTATAACTGGATCATTGGTGCCAATATGAGCCATATCTTAACATGAAGTCATCCTGGACTCTCAACAGCCACATGCAAGACCTCTTCCACACCCGGGACGAGGCCCCCTAGTAGACATGCAAAGTGGCCATTGGTTTTATTTCCGGCCTGGAGCCCTATTTCTTTAAGGGGCTCCATAATGCACCTAATATTGTAGCTACAGTTAACAAACCCATCCCCAGTGACTTATAACTGGGTGGGTAAGTCAGTTCAAAAGATGGAGAAAGGCAAGACATGACATGAAATAGGACTATGTGAAGTAAAGCATTATGGTGTCATAGTCAACAGTGTAGACAATTGTAACTGTAACTCAGAAAAACAAAAATTTCTCAACCAAAGTGTCAGGAATATCTTCACAGGTAGTATGTTGTGGTAACATGAACTACTGTTACCTTTGAAAATGCTAGTTTCTTTAGTTAATATAACTCATTTAAATTAAATTTTGTTCCAGATATACAGAGGAGAGCAACGTAGCATCCAAATCATTGGCACTTTTTTGTCTACTGGCATGCAGTGATGTAGTGTTAGTCACATTTAAGAATTTTGGTACTGCAAATCCATGTCTGAAAGGCAACAGGTCTTGTTTCTGTTTCCTTTCAAATTTTAGTATTGGAATGGCTAGGGAGTATGTTTGCTTTGTGTGGCAGGTGGAGCTATCAAGATCACACATTGCTGCAGACATCATTGGCCAAGGTCAGCCATGTTCTAGCTGCTACCTTGGGTGCGCACTGATGTGGGGAGATCATGCTGCCCTCAGGATGAGTGGCAGGTTTTATAATGTTCACATCACTTGAGGTGAAGGGGAAGATGAGAAATAGCTGTCTCGTCTCATACATTTCACCTATGACCGGATAAGTGGCCACTGCTCCAGAAGAGTCTGGGTAGGCACTGGGGATGGGTTTGTTAGTTGTTGGGAGCTACAATATTAGGTGCATTATGGAGCCCCTTAAGAAAATAGGGTCCAAGGCTGGAAATAAAACCAATGGTAACTTTGCATGTCTACTAGGGGGCCTAATTCCGGGTGTGGAAGAGGTCTTGCCTGTGGCTGTCGAGAGTACAGGATGCCTTCATGTTTAAATTATAGCTCAAGCTGGCACCAATGAGTCCTGTCACTGGGTTCTCAAGCTGTTCTCAGTTTCTCTATGTTGTAAAGCTCTGTGATTCTCTTGTTAATGTCTTTTCTGCTTATTTTTGTGGCTTTCAGACAATCAGAATCAAGTATGGGAGTTTTATATACAGAACATGCTTCATTAGCAAATAAGCCTGTCCCTGTGCCTAGTACAAATGTGTGTGTCTCATATCCATTTTGAATATTAAAGTTAAGGATACATGGTACTTTTCTGGCTCAATATTATGTAAAAATCAACACCTATTTCTTTCAGGCACTGTCTATAATGTACAGTATATGTTTTACAGATTTTTTATTGATGTCAGGTAATGCAGCACACTTTCTAAACAAATTAGAAGTATTCTGAATATTATTTTAACTTCTTAGGCTTATTTAAAAAATTACAAAGAAATTGATGCAAATTTCTTTTTCAACAAAACATCCTCAAATTGAGGTACCATTTAATTCAATGTTATACATCAAAGGAGACCAAATTTTTACCAGATTTGCATGACATGATGGCTGAGGTACTAGACCTATTTAATTCCACCTATTATGTATATTACAAGGATAAAAAAAATCACATTTTGCATTTTAATTTTTATAATTTTTTTCCCAGTAAAAATGTTATTTTTTCTATAATTTAGTTGATTCTGCAGTAAAGCTTAAGTCTACTACATAAGTATGGACTATTGCGAGTTACAGAAAAAAAATATAGCAATGCTTTATAAACTTTAGAAAATATTTGTAACTGAATTCTAAAAAATACAACTTGCGGGAAATTGTGAATGAAGATGAGTCCAATTAAACTGTGCCTCAGAACATTGCTGAAGCATAGTCTTCATCCTGCAGCATTTTCTCATCTTCAAGCTTCCTCTTGGCATTCCTTTTAGCACCTCTTGCTTCTTTGGTAACTTGAAGAGTGAATCTTTCAGCTTCATGCACCCATTGTCTGTCACACACAAGCCATTGATTTTCCATATTAGAGCCACATTTTATGCCTAAATTTCTCAGGACTTCCAACTTTCCTATCACTCCTTCATTGAAACACATCACTGCATCTAGTACACCAACTTTTAATGTAATTAGTCCTACAAAATCATTCTTCGATAATCATTCCCATATGCAATGGTTGAAACTTTCATTTGTTATATGAGTGCCCCATGAAGACATTTACTAAGCAAAACAGGGTCACTCAGGTCTCTCAAAATTGTTTTTATTTCATTCATAACAGGCTCAGGAAAAGAATGCTTATATGGTATATTTGACCACTTTCTTAGGCATTTTGCTAACCACACCAAGAATCTGCTTCTTTAGGGCAAAGTCCGTGAACAGGGTGGTCATCTGTGGACAACTTATGAAAGTAGGTGGCCCATACAGCTTTTCTCATTGCTGTAACATCATTCAGAGGTGCAGTTCAACTAATGGCCAGTCCATAATAACTCTGAAGAAGGTCTATTTCAGTTTCTGTCAATCTGCCTCGTCCAGACAGAGATTTTCCATCAGATAGCAACTTTCCTTTCATTTCACTTCATAGCTCCCTCGATCTAGCACCCATCCTCTTTTGCACATGTCCACAACACTCCAGTTTTATTACCAGGGTATCACCATAAACATGGAACTCATTAATTTTATCGAAAACTTTAGAGTCCCTGTCGCCTAGGTACTTCGTACATCTAATGTTATAAATGGGCACCGACATCTGAAACATTTTTAAAGCGCCCTCACACACCATACCTCCACTGTAACCATCGTAATTCTTAGAACACTGATGTTCAATATGTCCTTCAGTGTTACCATGGCAGGTGTGGCAGTACTTAGATAAGCACTCAACATCAACAACTTTTCCATTCTCCAGAGCAGTGGCATTTTCAACCCCGTTCAAGAATGATGTCCTTGATGTTGCCATGTCCCATCAAGTGCAACAGCAATGTCCCTGGTTCCACTAATATTTACAGTTTCTTCTACTGCACATTTCATAGATCCTTTAGACACAACTGTCAAGGCACCTAAAACTATTTTTATGTACCTGCTGAACCTAGTGGGAGGAGGAAGAAGTTCCATCAAACCACAAAACGTTTGAGCAGCCTTGTTTCCTTTTCCTACTACATGTACTGCATACAATAACTTCAAATTCTCATCATATGTATTATGCAAAATGTTCAAAGTCATTTTCAAGGTAGATTTATTCCAGGATCTACACAGAACAACTAATTTTGTCGCTAAGCCATTCCTGCTACTTTGTTGTTCAGTTATTTCCAGACAGCCTACACCATCACATTGTTTACATTTCCCCACTTCCTTTATCAAAAAAGATAAGATGCCCACATCAACAACAACAAATCCACTACAGACAGTGTCATTGTTAACACAAAAATTTGAATCACCAGGAGGCATGCCATGTGGGAGTTTCTTCCCTCAAGAACTGATACATAGGTTACTTTCAACAGTGTGGCTTCCTTTGTTTGTGAACTGATTACCACAGAATTTCCTTTTATTGAATTTTTTGTTGCGTGGCGTAGTCCGTATTCATCGCAACTAAAGGATATGTACTCCCACAAATATATGTAGCACGTGGGCAACAAACATTCAGTAACATGTGAACAAACTGCTTCAGCAAAGCAAAAGTAAATACTAGCAAAGATAATCATTTACAGACACTAAAAACCTGCACTGTTACCAACATATACAATGTATCATACGTGCAATCGTTGGAAAGTTCACATTTCTTTTCGAAATAATTCTGGTTTCTGTAACAGCAATAAAAGGGGTATGGCAGCATACATGACCGTAACTTCAAAATTTGGTATAATATAGGTCATTTTTCATTTGAAACCCTATAATGTGTATATCAGTGTAATCAGGAAAGACTATAGAAGTTAATTAGGTCATAAAAAAATTCTATTTTTCCACCATTTATAAGTACCCTGTATCCTTAATCAATTAAAGAATGAAAAATATCACTCTGAAATAATAACAGTACAAGTCAAATTACATTGGTTTATTGACCCTTGTGCACTCAACACACACTCTATGTTCATCCTGTCTCGTTTAGCAGTTACGTTTGTTTCACATTCACAGCAACCACAGTTACGTTGTGTTTTCACATTAATTACATAGATAGTTGCTGGTCACAGAAGCCTTTGATTGATACTATATTGTCACTATGTTTCTTCACAACAATTACTGATCCTCAGACACCACTGTGTTGACCATCAATCTCTTAACTAATCTGAAGTGCTTTTCCATGAAATAACTGAATTACTGAAATATTACTGAAATACTTTTCTTCTACAAATCAATATAACACTTTCAACTATTAATTCCACTTCCTACCACATTCTTTCCACATTTATCCTTGATGGGGCTGTGTGCAACTCCTCCGCACACACCATGACAGTGTGTGATGACTAGTGCTGCGGCAGTGTTATTCCTCACGGATAAGGAGCATTCAACTCCAGAATCCAGCACTAAGTAAGGAGTACAATACTGATATGTTAGCACATCAAAGACAGCAGTACTCCTTACAAGATAGCAGGTAGAATTGGTGAAAAATGCTGGCCTTGCCCGCAGGATGCAAGCAGAGCTAAATTTTGCACTATTGAACCCAGAGCCAATTGGGTTCCTTCGGTTTGTAGCTGAGAGGAGGGTCTCAACCAGAGGTTCCATAAATTCTGTGTGAGGTCCTCTAATGAACACTCACCAGTCAATATGCAGAGAGTGAAATCAGATTATCTACAAGGTAGAGATACTCTGAACATCAAGATTTTTAAGGTAAACTGCTATGTTCATAAGTTCCTGAATTTAATGTCCTCCTGGAAATTTGTCATGTTAAAATTATAGTCAGAACCAAGAGTTCTGTAAAATTGCCAAACAATGTCCTTAATATCAGTTTGGTACAGAATCCCTCAATATATTTAAAGTTCCAAAATGATAAGTTTCTTGAGACATAAAAGCTTCTGTCCACAAATAAGTATGGATACAGAAAGCATTGCTTATGAGGAACTTGGCTTGCCTTTTTCTCATATGATATTCTGAAAACCACTGATGGAGGATAAGAGGCATATTCCATATTCCTAGAATTCCAGAGGGCATTTGACACAATACACACTGCAGACTGTTAATGAAGGTCTGCGCATATGGAACTGCTTCTTGAATATGTGAGTACCTCAAACACTTTTTAAGTAAGAGAACCCAGTCTATGTGAAATGCATTTGGAGTTGCAAATATGAACAATCATCAGCTGTATAAAGGAGTGACAATGAAAATTTATGCTAGACTGGGACTCTATGAACCCATATTGCCCAGTTTACACAAACGGCTGCCTTAACCACTTTGGCCATCTGGGTATGATTCATGGTCAGATCCTGGCTTCCATATGTCTTCATTCTTGCATCACATCCTGTACTCATACACACATTATGTAATTCCCATAGAGAGAAGGACATTTTAAGTTAAAGTCATTGCTTGGTATTGGCTGGTAAATACAAGTATAAGCCAATTATTATCTGCAATTTAGTTATATTTTTGTTTATTTTGGTAGTACTGTCATTTTACATTGATGACACATGCTTTGTTTATTTTCTGTTATATCTGTGCAATTTTCAAGGTGCTAGGTTAGTTTCGTTATCACTGCCATGCTGTTAATCATGGCTGCTCAGCTGTCTATTTGCACCAAAGAAGAACAATGTTCAGTGATCCGTTTTTTGTGGTCAGAAGGTATATCAGGGGCTGAAATTCATCAAAGACTTTTGGTACAGTACGGGGACAGTGTTTTGCCACAACAGAGTGTTTATGAATGGATTGAAACATTTCAAAATGGTCACACAAGTGTTATGTACGATGAAGGAACCAGATGACTGTTTATCAACACAAATGAAGAAACTATTGAGCATTCACATGAAATGAGTCTGTTAGACAGACGATTAACTATTGATAAAGTGGCACATCATCTGCAAATTAGTCACAGTTCTGCCTACGAAATCGTCCACAACAGACTTGGGTTTCATAAAGTTTGTGCAAGATGGCTCCCAAAACAACTCACACAGTTGCATAAACAAACTCGATTGGACATCTGCAAAAAACATTTGGATCGCTATGTTAATGAATGGGACAACTTCTTGGAGACAGAGGCACCATCAGGAGTGCTCCAGGGAACCATAATAAACTGCTTGTGTTTTCTGTATACATAAACAATTTGATATATAGGGTAAGCAGAAATCAAATACCTAGTAAAGGATTTTCTATTACTCTTCAAGTGTACTGGCTGACAGTGAAAGATACCATACAATATACTTTAGTTATGGCGTGGGCAACAAGGGCCAAGATCACTCCCTGACTAAATAAAATAGAGCAACAATCTGCAACTGTTTACTGTGATGCTGTAGTGTCTCTTTTGAGCAACTGTGGTATGATACAGGATGACCTACATTGTATTTATATTTGGTTTGATGAATGGTAGCTTGTTCTAAATATGGAAAAGTGACAGTTAATGTAAATGAGTAGGAAGAGCTATCATGTAGTCCTGAAATACACTTCTAGTGGTATGCTGCTTGAGATGGTTGGTTGGTTTAAAAGGGGGGGGGGGGGGGGGAAGGAACCAAACTGCAAGGTCTTCAGTCCTTTGTTCGCAGTAGAACAATTACCCAAGGGAAAGAAGAAAACAGAGAAGACATATGGTACAATAACAGGAGAAAGGAAGAACCAGAAGAATGACAACAAACACTACAATGGACAAAACAGGACAAGAAATGCACAGAGAGACACAAGAAACAGGGAGAAGAGATTGAAAACAAGAAAGCAGATTACCATCCTCGCTGACCATGAGAATAAAAAAGGAGAAGCCAGCCACTCTGCAACACATAAAAACCTCCATCCTAAAAGTCCTATGGTGGAGGACACAGAGGGACAAAGGACATGTGCTAAGACTCAGATCAAATGATAAAACCCACCCTCACAAATAAAATGTAAAACTAAAGCTGCTGTTGAAGCATTGTCGCCCAACACTGAAGGTAGGGTGCTGGGAAAGTTAAAAGTCTGCTGAAGAGTGGCTAAAAGTGAGCAGTCCAGCAAGAGGTGGATGACTGTTATTTGGGAGCCACAGCGACATGAGGTGGGTCCTCGCGACAGAGGAGGTAACCATGTGTGAGCCGCATATGGCCAATGCAGAGCCAACAAAGGACAACTGATCCCCTGTGAGAAGCTTGCGGGTAAGACTTCCACACATTCGTAGTCTCCTTAATGACACACAGTTTGTTGTCCATACTGTTATGCCACTCCATCTCCCAAAGCTGAAAAACCTTGCAGCATAATACAGAACGCAGGTCAGTTTCAGAGATGCCAGTCTCCAAGAGTGGTTTCCGCATAACCTGTTTTGCCAGCCTGTCAGCAAGTTCATTGCCTGGGATTCCAACGTGTCCTGGGTTCCACACAAACACCACTGAATGACTGGACCATTCCAGGGCAGAGATGGACTCCTTTATGTTCGCTACCAAAGGATGGTGAGGGTAGCACTGGTTGATAGCTTGTAAGCTGCTCAGGGAGTCAGAACAGAGAAGAAATGACTCACCAGAACAGGAACGGATGTACTGAAGTGCATGAGATATGGCCACAAGCTCTGCAGTGAATATGATGCAGCCAGTGGGCAAGAAATACTGTTCAATATGGCCTTCATAGGCGAAGCAAACATGATCATCAGCCATCAAACCGTCAGTGTAAACAACTTCATAATCGAGAAAAATTGACAGTGGAGAGCAGCAGGCTTAATGGAGTGCTTAGGGCCATGCAAAAGGTCCAGACGAAGCTTTGGCTGGGTTGTACACCATGGAGGTTAAGCCATGCTCTCTCCCAACTATGCGTTTTTTTGAACTTCACTGTCTATCTGTGTTTGGTTTCCCACCCTTGTCATGATTACATCGTAGTTCTTCTTCCTTCTACGTGTGGCAGCAGTGATGGGTATCAATATTTACCCCATATACCATCTTTGGTTTGGTGCATATAGTTTCTGGCAAGGGGGTCTGGAGGGAGTCGGTAGGTTGTTGCGGATAAGGGAAGTTATCTCCATGTGGTGCAGTCGGCTGTGGCTGCTGGCAAGCCCTGCGCAGTGTCGGAGAATGTTTGTAGCTGAACTTCATGGTTCACTGACCCAGGACATCAAAGTTAAGTAGTGGTTTCAACTACCCAAGCCACGTCTATTCATGTTGTGGTGGTTCACTTTGGTAGTTTGCTGTTGGGGAGGTTTCTGGCGAGCAACACCGAGTGGTTCTACTGCTGAGATTTAGCCGCCATGTACTGCAATCAACTATTTTGGTCAACTGCGATTTGAGTTTACCAGTGGAATTTTCTGTCTTGTGGCAGTAATTGTTCTGGTTACCTGCCCTGGGCACTGACATAAATTCAAGCAGTGTTCTTTTGAGTGAAGTTAACTATTACCATCTTTGAAATTCAAGCGTACCAGCGGAATTTTCTGCCTAGTGGCCATTAGTGTTCCAGTTACCTGCCCTGGCCACTAACGTAATTTTAGGCAGTGTCCTTTCCTCACCTGTTGTCGGTGTCCAACATGGTGTGTAATTTTGATAGCTAATACATACTCCATTGTGGATTATCACGTTTGTAACATTGCAGGTTTTAGTTCTCATGTACTGATTGACGGGAAGCAAGGCGTTGTGTCGGTCGGTCCGTGGCTGTCCCCTGGTTAGATTCCGATGGATCAAGTATAGCTGGACTCACCACCTGTCTCACCTAAGTGAAAAAGGGCAGACCGACCTCCCTGGAGGCTTTCTGAGTGCCCCTGGTGTTTAATTATCTGTTGTCAGCTATTTTAAATTTTAGGCTTATGGTTATTTGTTTAGTTTTCTTAAAATTTTGTAAAATTAATTTTTTTTATTTATCTTTCGAGCTTAAACACTAAAGCCTTTGCCTTTAAAGATTATGGTAATATATTTTTAAAAATTTGAAGTTTAATTGTGGCCCTCAGCCATTGGTATTGCACCTTGCGTATGTTGCTTCTTTAAATTATTGGATTTTAGTATTTCTTGTTGTTAAACATGCTGGCCTTCTGCCTTTAAGGATCTATGGTAATACATTCTGAAGTTTTGAAATTTAATTGTGGCCCTCAGCCATTTGTGTTGCACCTTGCATATGTTGCTTTTTTGGGATTTTATTGCTATCTTAACTGAATTTTTGATTTTTTTTTAAGATTTCTTGTTGGCCTTCTGTCTTTAAAGGTCTATGGTAATATTTTCTAAATTTTGGAATTTCATTGTGGCCCTCAGCCATTTGTATTACACCTTGCATGTTTGAATTATTTTATTGCTATCTTAATTGGATTTTTATCTTGTTAAGATTTCTTGTTGGAGGCCTACAGCTGTGAAAGAGTTGCATTCAGTAAAGATTTTGCTATGTGCCGCTTTGGTTGTAAAGGTTATTAAATTACAGTAAATGACAGTTAGAAGCAGAAGCTGACCTCAACCCTTGGCCCTTTCTACAATCCTATTACCTGTTCTGCCCAGTGGGTTTAGTGGGCATTTCAGAGGTGTATGTGAATGGACCTCAAGTAGAGGTGGTAAAGGGAAGGACTCCAGATGAGAAAGAAGGGATCGCATGCAAACCACAATCATGTGCCCTGACTTGGGCTGCCCATGCAGGAGATGAACTGCCATGGGTGGGAAAAGGAGATGGTAATTCGGATGCTCAGGATAACTACAAATGTGTGTGACATATAATTGGTGAGCAATTGTGAATGTTGGATCCGCAATGGAGGGACTCCGGCCTCCACCAGGACACTGGTCACTGGACTCATTCTAAAAGCTCTCATCAGTAGGTGAACGCCAAAGTGGTGCACTGAAAAAAATGGAAATGAGCATTTGGCGTCATTGGCCGGGAGGCCCCTTATGGGGCAGGTCTGGCTGCCTTGGTGCAGGTCTTATTACATTCAACACCATATTTGGTGACCTGAAATGATGAAGACAACACAAAACCCAGTCCCTGAGTGGAGAAAATCCCTGACCCAGCTGGGAATTGAAACTGGGCCCATGGGATGGCAATCAGTCACACTGACCACTCAGCTGTTGGAGCGGACAGTGGTGCACTGGGTCGAGTAAACGCAATGCTGAGTGCACCGCTGAACTGTAAACCAGACTCCCATAGTCAAGGCGAGATTGAACAAGGGCTCTATAGAGCTGCAGCAGTGTAGAGCAATCTGCACCCCAGTTGGTGTTGCTCAGGCAGCGGAGGGCACTGAGTTGCTGCCAGCACTTCCACTTAAGCTGACGAAGGTGAGGTAGCCAAGTCAGTCAGGCATCGAAAACCAGCCCTAAAAATTTATATGTCTCCACTACAGTGAGTGGATCATCATTTATCTAAGTTCTGGTTCCGGATGAATGGTATGACGCCGACAGAAGTGCATGAAACACGACTTCACAGCTGAAAACTGGAAGCCATGGGCTAAAGCCTATGACTGTGCCATGTGAATGGCTCCCTGTAGGTGCCTCTCAGCAACACCAGTACTTGAGGAGCAATATGAAATACAGAAGCCATCCACATACAGAGAAGTGGAAACCAACGGCCCTACAGCTGCTGCTAGGCCGTTAATGGTAACTAAAAATAGAGATACACTCAATATGGAGCCTTGCAGAACACCCTCCTGAATACTGGAGAACTATGAGAGGCACCAACTTGGACACAAAAAGTACGGAGAGACAGGAAGTTTTGGATAAAAATTGGGAGTGGGCCCAGAGAGCCCACTCATCCAATGTGGCAAGGATATGATGTCGCCAGGTTGGGTTATATGCTTTACGTAAGTCAAAAAAGACAGCAACCAGGTGTTGGCATCTGGAAAAGGCTGTTCAGACGGCAGACTCGAGGGACACAAGATTAGCAGTGGAAGCCGCCCTGATATGGAGCCAGCGGGCCACGTGACTCCTGGACCCAACCCAACTGCCGACACACCATACGTTACAGCAGCTTACAGAGAACGTTGGTGGGGATGATGGGCCAATAGCTATCTACATCAAGTGGGTTTTTACTGGGTTTTAGCATTGGAATGATGGTGCTTTCCCACCATAGCAATGGAAAGACACCTTTGCACCAGATCCAGTTGAAGACGACAAGGAGATATAGCTTGTAGTCAGATGAGAGATTTTTAATCAGACCCGGCCCAGGAGCTGTGTTAAGGCAGAGTGCCAGGGCATTGAGGAGCTCCCACTCTGTAAATGGGGCATTATAGGGTTCACTGTGGTATGTAGTGAACGAGAGGACTTTCTTTCCATCCACCGTTTAAGGGTGCGAAAGGCTGGGGGGTGGTTCTCTAACGCAGAGGCTCGAACAAAGTGCTCGGCAATCGTGTTTGTATCGGTAGACAGCACGCCATTGATGTTAATGCGAGGGACACTTGTTGGGGTCTAGTACCCAAAAAGATGTCTGATCTTTGTCCAGACTTGGGAAAGCATGGCACCCAATGGCCGACATGTACCTCTCCCAACACTCTTGTTTCCGTCGTTTTATAAGCAGGCGAACACGGGCACAGAGTTGCTTAGAGGCTATTAGGTGTTCTAGGGAAGGGTGCTACTTATGTCACTGTAGAGCTTGCCAATGGTCTTTAAGTGCCTCAGCGGCTTCTGGCAACCACCGAGGGTCTGTCCTTCGCCGGGGGCACCCTAGAGAGTGAGCGATCACGTTTTCCGCAGCAGAAACGAATGTTGTAATGACTTGTTCAATCACAGCATTGATGGCACCATGTGGGGGACATTCAGCAGTGACAGCAGAGGTGAAGGCTACCCAGTCTGTCTTTTTTAAAGCCCTTCTGGGTAGGCGTCCATGGGCATGACGCCGGGGGAGTGACAGGAAGATGGGGAAGTGGTCACTACCACACAGGTCATCATGTGCTCTCCAGTGGATAGATGGGATAAGTCCTGGGCTGCAAATTGATAAATCAATGGCCGAGTAACTACTATGAGCCACACTGAAATGAATGGGGGCTCCAGTATTTAAGAGGTAGAAGTTGAGTTGGGACAGTAAATTTTCGACACCTCTGCCATGGCCAGTAAGCATGGTGCTACCCCACAGGGGGTTATGGGTGTTAAAATCTCCCAAAAGTAGGAAAGGCTTAGGGAGTTGATCAATCAGTGCAGCCAATAAGTTCAGGGGTACCACACCATCTGGAGGGAGATATATATTCAGGCAGTTATTTCCTGTGTCGTCCGTATACTGACAGCCACAGCTTCAAGAGGAGTTTGAAGGGGCACAGGTTCACTACATACCGAGTTCAGGACACAGACGCAAATGCCACCTGACTCTTGATTATATTCACTATGGTTCTTATAATGTCCCCTGTAGCCACAAAGGGCAGGGGTCCACATTTCCTGGAGGGCAATGCAGAAAGCAGGTGTAAAGCTTGACAGTTGCCATAGCTCAGCCAGGTGGTGGAAAGAACCACCGCAATTCCACTAGACGATGACGTGATTGTGAGTGGGAAGGCATTAAACACTCAATGAGGCAGTCTACACATCAGGGTCACCTGGTGCCACTGACTTATTTCCTGAAAAGGCTATATCCATTGTATCTGAGGGTCTGGCAAGATCTAGATCCTCTGCAGATGCCAGAATCCTCACCTCGTCTTCAGACACAGAGCTTGTAGGCAGCGGTGGTGTGGGTCCCACTGCAGTTCCCTTCATCTTGGGGGTATTCTTTCTGGACTTCTCTCACTGATCCTTGGGTTTCTATGGCTGGGAGAGCATCACTGATTCAGTCTCTGGGACTGAGGACAATCATGAAGCCCTACAACCAGCTGCTTTTGGGCACTTCAGCCACTGCTGGGTGTCATCTTTCCCACTAGCAGAAACCTGGGAAGGAAGTGGCCCAAGGGGCTCCTTCCTAGCGAGAGGAGCCGAAGAAGACTTACACTTCTCCAGCTCAGAAGTGGAGACTGGTGTCCCCAATGGATGGGGGGACAGTGCTCCCAAGGTAGGTGGGGGCAGGTGTAGTCTTCTGGCTCTGAGAGCTGACTGGAACTCGCAGAACTGATGGGGCTACAGCTGTTCTCATAGCGGCAGCATAATAGGAAGTCATAGCCACAGGATGTAGGTGCTCAAATTTCCTCTTAGCCACAGTGTAGGTCAGTTGGTCCAGGCTCTTGTATTCCATGATTTTCTTTTCTCACTGTAAAATACTGCAGTCTGGTGAGCAAGGGGAGTGATGCTTTCTGCAATTGACACAGATTGGTGGTGGGGCACATTGAGTATTGGGATGGGATGGACGTCCACAATCTCGACATGTGATGCTGGAAGTACAGCGAGAAGACATATGGCCGAACTTCCAGCACTTAAAGCACTGCATTGGGGGAGGGATATATGGGTTGACATCACAGCACTAGACCTTCACCTTGACCTTCTCAGGTAATGTGTCACCCTCGAAGGCCAAGGTGAAGACACTGGTGGCCACCTGATTATTCCTCGTAGCCCGATGGACATGTTGGATGAAATGAACTCCTCATCACTCTAAGATAGCGTGCAGCTCATTGTCAGACTGCAAAAGAAGGTCCCTGTGGAATATAATACCCTGGACCATATTTAAACTCTTTTGAGGTGTGATGGTAACAGAAACATCTCCCAGCTTGTCACAAGCAAGTAATGCCTGTGACTGGGCAGAAGATGCCATTTTTATCAAGACTGACCCTGACCGTGTTTTGGACAAATCCTCAACCTCCCCAAACTTGTTCTCTCAATGTTCTACAAAAAACTGAGTCTTCATCGAGACAAAGGATTCCCCATCAGTTCTCGTACATATGAGGTACCGGGGCGAATAAGGTTCATTGCCATCCTTAGCCTGGCATTCCTCCCATGGTATGGCCAAAGAGGGGAACGATTTAGGATCATACTTCCTTGCATTGTACTGAGACTTGGAATGCTTAGAGACTGCTGGTGTTTGATCACCAGAAAGTGATGACATTGTACACTTCATCACGCATCACCCGCCATGATGCCACTCACTCTGACCAGCGGCCCTCCTCATGGGTGTCACCCAGCCGCAGCAAAGGCAACCTGGCAGGATGGCCATTGCCACGAGTCCTGATCCCCCAGGATGATGGGCATCTACTGCTTGGCATACGTGGGGAGTTAATGGCACAGGCATCAGCAGAGCAATACCTGTGTAGTCAGGGGGCTAAACCATGGTGACCACACCACAATGGACTGGCTACCATGCTGGATATGAGGTGCAAAGAATTCCAAGGTCATAATCAGCACAGAAAATTACACTGCATAGTGGGTGGAGGCAAACACACCCAGGAATGTGTCCTCACTCAAGAGATGGAGGATGAGTGGGACTGCAATGCCATGACAAGAAAGTGGCCTAAAGATCTCACTGCACGATGCACACTATGCACCATGTAAGGCGTCCTTCCCCAATTGGCTGGCTCTTTGGGAAAATTTTGAAAAATGGAGGTCAAACCCTACAGGGGACCATCACATAAAGACCAAAACATGTGAGACTTCTTTTAGTCACCTCTTACAACAGGCAGGAATACCTCAGGCCTATTCTAACCCCCAGACCCACAAGGGGGGCTTGGCACAGTCATGTCCATAAGTATGAAGGTGTAATGTTACAAAGGGACGTGAATGGCATGAATCCGTAAAGGTCACTTGTAGTGGAGGTGAATTGTGGGCTTTGATTTATTAGGTAAATTCTAAGAAAGTGCAGTTCAACAATAAAGGAGACTGCCTAGAGGTCACTTGTGTAACCCATCCTTGAGTACTGCTTGAGTGTTTGGAATCCCCACCAGATAGGATTAGAGGAAGACACTGAAGAAATTCAAGGGTATTCTGCTAGATTTGTTGCTGGCAGGTTGATAGAAATCTGTTAATATCATAATCTCAATCAGTGAATGGATACACAACACAAAACTAGACATGGTGAACTAAGGTAAATATTTGCCATTCTTCTTTTGAATGTATACAACATGCATCCTACCATTCATAATTTTCCAGTGGATCACATACAGTTTTCTCAGGATTTTACACTTTCAGAAGAGTATGAGCAATATACCACCCATAGTGTAGCAAGCACTTGGCAGTCTTATCTCCTAATATGTTCTCCACCCATCGTAGAACCTGCTGCTTTACATGCCGTTAGACATTTTCAAGGCATGTATTTCACTACACTAGTCAAGTGCACAGCCAAAATGTCTGAACCATTCATATTGCCCATATGCTGGAGCTTTTGACTAGCAGGTCCAGCACATCTGGCTGATCACAACTACACACATACTTTGCAAGTCACCATATGGTCCAAGGCAGAGGGTATTCTATACCCCTGTTAGCAATTTCCTTTTCTGTTCCACTTGCAAATGGAATAAGAAAAAAAACAACTGTCTGTGACGTCACAGCTAGGTTTAAAAGAAAATTTTTCCCTCATTTAATAAACATTACATATTATATGACTGTGTATATTATGCATAAATGAAATAATATTTAAGGAGTTCATACTTCAGCTGCTGAGAGAACACAAGTGAATGAAAGAGCATAAAGAACAGAAAGAGAAGAGTATATGGAAACAAAATCTTGAAAGTAGTAGAAGTACCAAACTGGCCTGTGCAAAGGCAACAAATGAGTGACAACCGTGTAAAGTGTCACAGAGCCATGTGTCGAGAATGTGCATGTTAATCAGAAATCACCTGTGTGAAGTGCAGGCAGATTCCAGAACTTGAGTAAAAAGTACAACAGAGTCATGTGTAGAATATATGTGCCTGTAGTATGGACCATATATACTAAATGCGTCAGTAAGATTCTACAAATAGCTAATATATGGTAGCTTATAGTTTGGGAAAATTGTTAACATGAGCAATGGTATATAAGTAAAATATTTTCTGTGGAAATGCATAAGTAATATATTAATTAATATGTAAAATAATTATTGTTATAACTTGCAGAAAGGCAGAGATCAACACAGACAAAAATGAAGGACCTGTTTAAGCAAAACAAGTAAATATTTTATTATGGGATAAAAATGACCCTTTTCTACCATTTTTAGGAATGTCAGAATCTCCATCACTCTAATAGATTACAATTTCATAAATGGATCCACCATAACGAAAATATAACTGAAACCCCAGTTTGACTTCAGTAAGAGTCCATAGAGGTAAATTGCCACAAGATCCATCTATTTCTTCCAAATTATGTTTTGTAGATAACCTCTACACATTTGGTTAGCGACTTTTTACATGCTGACTCCTATCACAAACAACAAAATTCTTTCTGACTCTTCTGGTATGGATGTAAAAAATATGAGTACAACAGTGACTTGCTCTGGCCAGTCTAACCTCAATTTATCATTGTGTGAACTGTTTCTTCTAAGTAATGTTCCCTTTTTTACTTTTTCTTTCCTAAATAACTTTTCTCAAGTGTCCAGCTTTGACCAGAGGTTTGATTCCTCCTTATTTAATTATAAATATTCCTTATTTCTTTTTCTTCTATGATTCCCTTCAGATACATAACTCAAAATATCTTTCATAATTCTCACTACTGCCTTCACATTCACAACTCCCCCCCGCCCCCTGCCCTCGGCCCCCCCGGGTAAACTAAACAAATCGTCTGCAATAAGGCTTCTTCTTACACCTTTACGTTTTTAACTGTGTAATCAAACTACTGTTAGAGAAATGCCCCTTTTGTTATTTTGCTTCTGTAAATAGTTCACAGCTTTATGATTAGAATAGGTGATAATTTTACGACCAAGTAAATTGTTTTTGAATCTATTAAAATGCCCAGTGAATAGCTAAAAGTTCATTTTCAGTTACTGGGCAAATTCTTTCATGTTTTTGTAGTGTTCAGCTGGAAAAAGCTAAAAAAAATATGTTATATTCTCACATTTATAATTTTCTTCTGCAATAAATGGTCCCACATCCATATCACTACTGTCAATCACAAGACAAAATGGTAATGTTAGATCTCGCCTTTGATAAATATTGCTTGGTGTGGAACAGCCATGTACACTGCCCAGTCTGATTCTTAATTAGCTGCATCCACACAGTGAGTCATAGTGTCACTGTGGCTTGCATGAATCAGCCCGTGGCTTGCATCACCTTGTAGACATTAAAATATTAGGTACTTTATTATGAATTAAATTACACCTTTGCCACACACAAGTGGAATACAACTTTGTACAACCATACATTATGTCAATAACTAACAACAGCATTAATTTCAGTCTCAAATCTGTAGTACTTTTAGAGATATACAAAATCACACAAAACACCAACTTGAACTTCTATAAAATGGTAACATCCCAATAAGTTTTTACGCAATAATTAACAATCAAAGGAGGTGTTTATCTAGCCTTTCAGTAACAATAAAAAAACACTATTCTGCAAAAGAACTTAATTTTACACAATATGGTTTTTTTTTTTTTTCAGTAGGTTTTGCGTAATGGCAGTTGAATTTGTTTTTCAGGTGAATGAGAAAGTGTCAGAATCAGAGTGTGAGATACTGACTGTAAGTAACATTTGTAAGGGAAGTTTGTGTATTGTAAAAAACTGGTTTTGGTACTGGGAACACACAAACATATTTTAATAATTCAGTCAATTTAAGAGGGAATAAATTTGCTATTATTTGACTTTTTGAAATACATTGTTCCATAAACTGGTCTTAAGTAATTTCTTAATGAGATTGGTTAAGATAGAAAATGCAAGACTGAATAGATTAAAGTCAAAAGCTGATCGGTTGCACTTGGACTCAGCCAGTCATAAGATTACAAGTTCATGTCCTTTTGTACAGTGAGAGCTAGTGCAATTGGCAATCTAGACAACTCAGTGCCCAGCTATCATGATTTTCAGACATATAAGCACTGAGCTCTGATGAATGTACACGATAATTATGCAAATTCTAGATCTTCTGTATGAACTGTGACTTTATTTTGAATAAATGAATTCCACATAGCATGCTATGAAAATCATAACATCTTTAGTTAACACTTGCAAAGTATTGTGCAAGTATTCAATACACAGACAATAGGTGTGTATTCTCAGTAGTACATGTGAATGCCATACTCTGAACAGTAATTTTAGGATCATTCGGCCATTACAGCAATAGACAACATCAGGCATATAGTACAATATAACTGTTAATTCAAAGAAAACAAGAGGTATGTCATTAATACTACAAAATTATATTACATTTGAAATAATCATTTATGTCACAGAATGGGTGAAGAACTAACCACTCATACAGTTTTTGTTTGAATACTTGTTCAGGTAGTTCTTGTACGTATTGTCGAAGCTTATTAAATAATTTGTGCCCCATCAGTTCATAGCTGTTAAGCGACTTTGACAGTCTGTGGTAAGAAGTATAAAAGCATCCGCTCCTCCTTGTGTTGTAGAAATGTATATTTTCTCTATTTTTTGCTTCCGGTAACTTCTTTTTTGTGTGGAGTAAAACATAGTAAATATATAGGTTTATTACAGTCATGATTTTTTGTTCACAGATCAATGGTTTGCAGTGTGCTTTATATGGAGAACCAGTAATTACCCTAATGGTTTTCTTTTGTAGTATTAGGATGTCACGCTCCAAACTCGAGTTCCCCCATAAAATAATATCATATGTTAGGATGCTTTGGAAAAATTCAAAATACGACATTCTAACATAATTTTGAGGTACACAGTCCATAAGTTGTGATAGCAAATACATCATTCTAGACAATTTACCACTAATACATTGTACATGTGGAGTCCAGGATAATGTTTAATCTATATATATCCCTAAAAACTTAACACAACTAGGATCTTCTGACAGAGGCTTGCCTTTTAGACCAAAAACCATCTGCTGTGTTTTGTTATCATTCAGTAGGAAGCCATTTCCTTTAAATAAATAGGATACTTAAGCCATTGTCTCTGCAACAGAAGCTTTGAGGCTACTGATATCATTACTACAATGAAGTAAAGTTGTATCATCTGCATATAGTATTGTCATCGACTCAATGAATGATGGCAGATTATTAATCATTATTAGGAACATAAAAGGCCCTAGTATAGATCCCTGTGGTACACCTATTTTAACTACTTCAATACCGGACTTTTCTTTACCTATTCAAACAGCTTGCTTGCGATCCTGTAGGTATGATTTTAATATTTTAAGGCTGTTACCTTGAATGTCGTAATACTCCATTTTTTCTAGGAGTATTTTATGCTCTACACAGTCAAAAGCCTTACTTAGATCACAAAAGGTGACTTGAGCAAATCATTTATCCTCAAACATTTGATGTATGTGTTTGACTACCAAGTCTATAGCATCAACAGTTGACAAATTTTTCCTAAAACCATATAGTTATTCGCTAATTATTTTAAAAGTACACAGATAACTGTTGGTGTATTACACATTCAAACACTTTACAGGGAGCTGGGACTATGGAAATTGGTTTGTAACTTGAAGGTGAGTCAATATCTCCTTTTTTATTTATTGGGACTACTGTAGACACTTTTAGCTCATCAGAAAAATATCCCTCATATATACACTTATTTATGTATATTGTTAAAGGATACACAGTACAATCTATTACTTTTTTTAGAATGTTACAAGAAATGTCATATATATCTACACTCTCAGATGATTTCAGATGTTTAACTATTTTTAGGATGAGACTAGGTTTGACCTCAGAGAAGGTAAATATACTTGTATTTACTAGTGGTCTACAGACATTTTTTGAAAGAATCTCAGATGAGCTAATGACAGGTTTGGTGATAGCATTTCCTACTTCTTGTACTGATTTAATAAAGAAATCATTGAATTTCTGAGTGCACTACCAATTTTTTTATTTCATTCATCTTTAGTAGCACTATTTATTAGTTTCCATGCAGATTTGCATTTATTTGTGGAATTCTCAATACTGCAGAAGTTGTGTGCTCTTTTGGCTTCCACAATGGCTTTTTTGTACTTATTCCTACATTCAACATAGGCTGATCTGGCATGGTCGGTCTTCAGATTTTTATGTATAATGTGCAACAACGTAACTTGGTTTTTCAGATTTGTTAGTTGTGCAGGGTAGCATGTGTTTTGTTTGTTTATACCATTGCCTTTGGAGCCTTTGCCGATTATTTTACATTTCTTTATCAGAATGCAGTCATTGAATTGCGTCAAAAATGCTTTGAAAAACCTTTCAAATATTAGTTTTGCTGACAGATCTTTACATAGACTAAAATTTGTGTCACCAGACCATTGGCCAAACCAGTCTCTGTTGCTAAGGGACTTACAGAACCTGTCAATTTTATCGTTTGTGACTGATCTAGTGATTACCATTTTTTGGACACGCTTATCATTGTTACTTTTATCAGCACAGAACCTACTTATGTAATTTAATGCTACAGAATCATGAGCTAAGAATGGGAATACTGTCACATCACATGATTCTTCTGTAGTATTGAAACTGACAAAGATATTGTCAAGACATGCTTCATCTCTTGTGGGTCTATTTTGATAAAGTACAGACTGTACTGTCTTAGAAGATTTTTGAGGTCAGTGACACTATGTTTGGGTGTTGTTACATCAAAATCTGCATTCAAATCTCCATCTATTACAATGTCATAATGTAACCATTTTGTATTTCTAAATACATCTAACAGCATGTTCAGTTTCTCTAAAAATACAGTATTGTTACCCTTAGGTGATCAGTATAAGGCTATTACCACCAACTTAAAATTGTTACTAACTATACCAGTGACTTCAAAATTCTGTTCATCACACAAATAGTCTAGATGTAACCTATTGATGGAGTGGCTGAGTGACTGGTTAGTATACAGTGCCACACCACCCCTTTCATGCACTTTTCTACAGCAACCATTTGCTATTTTATAGTTATCAAATTTGATAGCTGTAAGTTCACTCTCTGTTGCCTAGTGTTCACTCAGACATAAAATATCAGATTTGTTCTATAGTCCAAAATTATTTACAATAAATCTTTGTCATTGACTCCTTGAATATTCAGGTAGCAAATTTTAAAATTAGAACTGTTATTGTCTTTAGAATGAACAGTTTGGTTAGGAGCTATAAGATCTTTTACACTACCTATTTTATGGGCTTCTTTGTCTTACTGTGTTCCACTAAAAATCATTAGAAAGAGAGGAGGCACTGTTTTCTGCTTACCCATAACACTTGTTCTGTTTCTGCTGCTGTAGGTCTCTTCCCTCCTTTTGGCAGGGATGTAGTTATTGTTGCTTGTGTAACTTTTGCTGCGGTTTGTGGAGGTGCTTCTATAGCTGCTACATTTTCTACTACTGCTTCTGCTTATGCCACTGGTAACAATGATGGTTCACATTCTGATGCTAATGTAGGCCTAATGTCTTCTAAAAATGTAGCAAGAGATGTTTCTTCCTCATGTGCTGTTGGTGCATTCCCATTTGTTTTGTCATTGGCAATGAACCTATTGCATGTAGTGCAAGTTTTTTGTGCTTGTCTACCCTACCACTTTTATTGCTTGGAGAATTTATTTGGCCAGGACTTTCTTGCCTAGCTGATTTCTATGCAGTCCATGTCTTGTAAAATGCTATCTGACAGAGCTGATTGCCTCAGTAAAGGTTGTGTGCACAAAGCTGCTGCAGACCTTTCTGAGTTTTCGGGTTGTTGCAATGATTTCACTATTTACACATGAGTTTTCAATTAAGTTGTGTTGGTGAGGAATGCTTACAACAAATACTTTCGCTTGTGACATTTTTCCTAGTGATTCTTTCAGTGCTTTTACAGCAAGGCTACTCTCATTTTTATACACATCATTATCTCCTCCAATTAAGACACAGTTCACACCAACTTTTATTGCAATTTCACAGTTTTTCAGCACTTCTCATAATTGCAGTGACTTTATAGTCTGACTGGATATTGGGCATGATTGTAGCTAGTCCGTTACCATGACTCAATGATAGAACATAAATTTCTTCTTTTTCCTTCACTGTTTGTTTTTCTGTCTTCCATTCCTTCCTGTCACATTTTGTGTTAACACCACGAATTTTTTTCTTTTCTTTTTTCTTTTTTTAAAAAAACAGGACATAATGATATCGAGCTGCCACAGGCACTTTTTTGGTTGATAGATGTGTATGCACGGTTTCCTGCAGCACTGAGATTTTTTTTTCATGGCTTTTGACTGTCTGAATTTAATGCCTCATAACTGTTCATTAGTGGAACATGATAAACATTAGCATTTAATACAGGGCGGTAGCATTTCTTAGGTCTAATAAACACACACTCCTGTTCACAGCTTTGTGTCTCTGTTGGTATGTCCACATACTGAACCAAACTTTTCAGCATTTGGCATATTGTCTGGCTTTAGTTAAGTTGTTTTGTGTTTCTTACCTCATACTTATTTTGAGTCTTGCATTACACATTTCTAAGGCAGCTTCAGCACTGTTGCACTCAGTCCCACAATCACACAAATTTTTACTAAGATTTGCTTCCATGAAGCAACATGAATGATACCATTTACGTGTTGCTACACATGTTCTGACACATTTTATCACTTTTTTTCACATAGTAGACAATTTACTGATGGTAATTTACTGATATTTACTGAGCAATTTACCGGTATGTCGAAATGTGCCGCCATCTTGAAGACATGCTGTCATGTGGCCTATATTTCCCTTCCCTTGGCTTATTTCTATTTTCATATTCCCTGTTCCCATTCCTGTTCCTGTGATTTTCCTAAAAATCTCTCCTGTCACCTCCTCCTTGCAAATTTCCCCTAAAATTACCTACCCCCTTCTCCCATAATTTCCCCCATTATAATTTTGTTTCCAACTCACTTGCAGAAAACCACCAAATCCACCCTCACTGAAATTATGTGTCTCATTTTTCTACATGGCTCTGTCAAGTTTTTCCACAGACTTTAGTAGCTGTTTAAAAGAATTTAGTAGCTGTGTCATAGTCTCATACACTAAATCTCATTATACTTTCCCTGGAAATCTCCTTTTTAATGCATCTATTTCTGTTAATTCTTTTAAAGGTGTATCCAAATGAATTAACCCTCTATTTTTTCACAAACATGTTTCATGTTTTCATTTCCTGTCTATAATCTGGCTCCTTAGAAATTCACTTTTAACTTTAGCTTGTCCTGACTTTAACCAAAATTTATTAACAAAAATTTTTCAGTTTCACTGTGCATCATATCTGAAGCATTGTGTTGATGTGCACATGACAGTGCCTCCCCAACTAAAAACTTCTTTACAAATTTTATTCCAAAAATGACTGTCGTACCAGAAACAAAATTGTAACAACAACATACAAAATCAACAGGACAGAATTTATTGGCTCTAGAAAAGCTTTTAATGGGTACATTTACGCACATTATGCTACAGTTACTGGCAAAACTCTCTTGGAATTCAAAAAATTTTCTGCTAACATTACACACATTACTATTGCATACATCTACATTGATAGTGACAATTTTTTCAACTTCTGCAACCTTGGTATTAATTAGAGCAGGGCTTTCCAATGTGTGGTCCTTGGACCCCTTAGGGGTCTGCTGGCACTTTCTAGGGGTTCTGCGGCCACCTTTCACCAAATCGTGTAAAATAATGAGTAAAATTATTGAATAAAAATGTGAAAATCAAATTCATCACTATATTCTTTTTGTGTGTGTGGGAAACATGTGTACTTTTACTTCAGGTCATATTTCCAAGCAGCCGTTATGGTTCCTAAGTGAGAACACATACACAGTTTAGAGCCAGAGAATGCGGCTTCTCTGATGGACTGTTTCGCAACAATACGGGGGTCATTTGCGCGCCGGCTCACAGTGCTAGATACACTGAAACCTTTTACACATTCGCAGATCAAGCTTTGTCGACCAGTCACAGTGCTCGCTGGCACATATGCGGCCCCAGGCATCATTAATTGTTAAACTTGCTTTGTCAGTGCACCACATACTTCATAAGTCAATTTTTGACCAGTTTATTACTTCTAACATGGATTAGTGGCTGAAGTCAGGATCATTGAAGAAGGGTGCAGTTTCTCCATTGCCTTCACAACAAGGGAAGTTTCTCGGTTGAAATGAATGAGGAGGGAGGACAACCAAAGGAAGAACAATCACAAGAAGCTCCACAGCCGGATTTATTATGTGAAATCGCTGCAAGTACTCCATTGGTTGCAATATCCTGTGGAAGTGGAATAACCAAGACGCATAAGTACAATGAAAGCTATTTAGAAATGGGCTTTATGGAGACAAAGGAGGGTAATGCTCAGTGTGTAATTTGTGCGCAAGTCCTTCTGAACAGTTCAATGGTTCCAGTTAAATTGTGCCGTCATTTTGAAGGTACTCACCCGGATTTCCAGGCTAAAGACCATGATTTTTTCAAACGGAAGAGTGCTGAACTAGCTGCTTCTCAGCATTTCATGAAAACTCATGCAAAAACAATTTATGAAAATTCATTAAAAGCTTCTTTCTTGGTTAGTTATCGAGTGGCAAAAACAGGCAAAGCTCATACCAATGCAGAAAATCTCATAAATCCGTGTGTTAACGATATTGTTTCTTGCATGCTAGATGAAAAGGCAGTAAAGCTTGTATCTTTGGTGCCATTATCAAACAATACTGTCAAGAGATGCATTGTTGACATGTCAAATGATGTGAAAGACACTCTTGTTTCTCACATCCAACACAATTCATTTTCTCTGCAGATAGATGAATCCACTGATGTTGCTGGATTAGCGATTTTATTGGCTTTTGTCTGTTATGAATTTTCTGGATGTTTTGAGGAGGACCTCTGCACAATAATGTGCAGACCACTACCTGCCAACACAACAGGTGCTGAAATATTCTGTCTATTGGATGATTTTTTAAGGACTAACAAAATTTCATGGTCTAATAGCATAGATGTGTGCACAGATGGTGCAAAAGCTATGACGGGTCCTACAGTCGGATTAATAATGAAAATAAAAGAAAACGCCAAGAACTGCAGCAGTAGTCATTGTGCTCTCCACAGATACACTTTAGCTATGAAACAAATGCCTATTTCGTTCAAGAAAGTTTTAGATAAATCCATTCAAATTATTAACTACATAAAATCAAGGCCATTGAAATCGAGACTTTTCACAGTACTGTGTGAAGATATGGGAAGCCTTCATCATTCCCTGCTTCTCCACACAGAAGTGAGGTAGCTCTCACATGGGAATGCACTCTCTCGGTTGTACCAATTAAGATTGGAAGTCTTAGCTTTCCTTTTGGAGCATAACACCAAATTAGCAGACCTTATTAATGACGAAAATTGGCAGTGTACGCTTGCCTATTTGTCAGATATTTTCTCCAAAACGAACGAAATTAATATTTCACTCCAAGGGCAAAGTGAAACAAAGGTCACTGCTATCAACAAAGTTCGAGCATTCAAGAGGAAAATCAATTTTTGGACAGAGTGTGTTGAGGAAGGAGAGGTTGACTGTTTTCTCTTCTCAACGAGTTTTTGAAATACAAAACATTGGCGCTTGGGAAGAATTTGTTTCGTCAAATACTGGAACATCTCCGAAGCTTGCTGTCATTGTTGGAGCATTATTTAAAAAAAAATGGCTCTGAGCACTATGGGACTTAACATCGATGGTCATCAGTCCCCTAGAACTACTTAAACCTAACTAACCTAAGGACATCACACAACACCCAGTCATCATGAGGCAGAGAAAATCCCTGACCCCGCCGGGAATCGAACCCGGGACCCCGGGCGTGGGAAGCGAGAACGCTACCGCACGACCACGAGCTGCGGACAGCATTATTTCCCAACAGCTGAAGATGAGAAGCTGCAGAAATACGAATGGGTGATCAACCCATTCACTGTATCCAAAATGCCAAACATTCTATCATCAAATGAATATGAGTTATTGATACAAATTGCCACAACCCTACCTCGATACCAAGTTTTGACATTGACGTTACTCACACTTTTGGATCCGTTTGGGGAACAAGAAATACTACCCCCTTGTTGCAAAGGCAAAATGTGTACTTCTTCCGTTTGCCACAACATACATGTGTAAATCTGGATTCTCGATCTATGCTGCCCACAAAACTAAGTACCGAAGCTGTCTAGATGTGGAACCAGACATCCATCTCCAGTTGTCAAGAATTGAACCCAACTTTTCAAAATTGTGTCAGCAGAAGCACCCTCAACCATCACATTAGGATTCCATTATTACTCCTACAGACTCATCTATAGTAAAGAAGAAAGATTTTTCTTTGTAGATGCTCAGTGAATATACCTGAACTATAACTATGTAGGAATTTTGTTTCTGTCTTCTATCATTTACAAAATAATTATTCACTGAATTCTGTTTGCATTAATATTTTTGTTATGAAAATTAAAATGACCTCTAAAGCTAATTTCTTTTCTTTATAATATATTCCATCCTCTCAGTTAAAAATATGGCCTGCCTATACTTCAATTACAATTACTTGCTATTACTCTGACACTATATTGTGGCAACTGGCTGTGAGTATAAACAAATGAGGACTTTTCACGTGCCACCTTGTGAAAGATAAACCTACTCTGCCAGAATTGTTTCCTTTGCGAAAAAGTCTTACATTCTGTGAAATGCTTTGTCTTCTTATACAGAAATAAGAGAGTCTGTTTGTTTGTTTTCCTAATTTGTTTACAGTCGAGGCTGACTGCCACGATATAGTGCCCATGTAGTAGTTAAAGTTGTCAGCTGTGGCTAAACTGTTGCCACGCTGTCTGCCAGTTGCCATCTACCAACTGACAGTACACTGTTGCAATGCTGCCTGCTAGCTGCCGGCTATGGACTGACAGCTGCCGTTCAGTAGATACACAAAGACGTAAAAATAACTAGACTTTCTGAGCTCTTTACATGGGCATGAAAATCGATTGTGGAACTGGAAAATGGCTTTATAAAAGCACATTTCCAGAATAGATTTTGAAGTATTTACCTGACTAACCAAAAGCGGAACTGGGACATCGGCTTACGAAATCTGGTTTTGGAAACACATGTAAACTGGGTGAATGTATTCCCAGATCCTTGGCAGAAAACAAAGTGTTAGCTGATAGACTCAAATGTCTTGAAAATGATCATAGAAAACTAAACACTGCCGAGCAGGGCATAAGTGAATTCGACAGAAATAAAGTGTACACAAAGACCAAAGATTCCGTCGCCATTTCAAGTTTTCCAACACATTCTGGGTGTACTGGTAACGCTAACCATAGCGCAATCATTTCATCGTCTTTAGTAATAAATTCTCCTGCCGTACTCCAAAAAATGGTAGGCCTATCTACAAAAGATCAAATCGTGCACCATCTGAAAGCAAAGCCTGTTATTAAGCAAAATGTGGAACCTCGCCAGCCAAAACAGTCACTCGTAAACAGAAGCAAGATAAATTCAACATTCAAGACGACAGTTAATTTAACAAACACCCCAAATGCAGCAAGAAGAATAAATGTATGTTTAATGGGTGATAGTCATCTTCGAGGCCCTGCACACGAAATAAAAAGCATAAACAGTGAAGTAAATGCTTCAGGTTTTATTAAACCTGGCGCTCGTCTTCACCAAGTGCTTTCAACCGTAAACAATATCTCTCGAAAGACAACGAAGGAAGACTTCATTGTAATATGTGGTGGTGCAAATGACGTCGCACACAACGATGGTTTGCATGCTGTTAATGCCCTAAAATCTGCTCTAAACCAACTAAATGACTCAAACGTCATTGTTCTCGATATTCCACACAGGTATGACTTGCCTCAATTCTCGTGTGTTAACAGGGCAGTAGCATATACAAACAGTCAATATGCAGAAATTTGCAACCGTTACACAAATGTACAAATGGTTAACGTGCAACATTTTAGTAGAGATCTTTACACCACTCACGGCCTTCACCTCAATCGGCGCGGAAAACATCTCTTAGCGTCCATTATTTGTGAAATTGTCGTAAATGCTAGGAACAACGTATACTCAAAACACACACATTCAAAGAATGAGTGCTCCACAACACAAGAAGACTGCAGGAATTGGTATAGACAGATGACATTGGACAAATGGCTGCTGAAAACACCAGGTAAAGCTGATTCTTCCCAGGCTCCCAGTACATGGAAACAGACCAACTTGAATAAATGGATAGTGAAAAATACAAAACCCACTCCGTCAACTGATATTTCTTTTTTAGGGATAAATGTATAAGTGGTTCTGGTAGGGTGACACGTCCATCAAGCGTTCAACAATCTGAACTCACTTTCAAATTAATTCAGCAGAACTTTCAAAGTCTTGGCAATAAGCACAATGAATTGGATACCATTGCGGCAATTGATAATCCTGATGTTTTAGTTATAATTGAACACTGGTACACAGATGAGCTAATTAGTGTATGTAAGCCACTTTCCATGATCTTTTGCTCTGCCCTCAGTAGAAAAGAGAAACGTGGTGGCAGCCAGTGGTAGTAATTATAGTGTAATAGATGTAAGTGCTTTCAGCATTGAGGGTGTAATAGAACTAGCAGCAATTAATTATAAGAGGGGGAAAGAGAACTTAATTATTATAGGCCTATACAGACCTCCATCTGGTAGCCTAGATAGTTTCTTTGATGTTCTTAGTGAGCTGCTTATTGACTTTGACAGTAAACACTGCAATAAAAATGGCTGGGTTAACATAATACTAACTGGAGGTATAAACATTGACTTGCTGTCCAATGACTCTGTATCTAAAAAACTAATGCTAATACTAGCTCAATTTAACTTAACTTTTCTGATAAACGAGCCTACTAGAGAGGTCAATAGTGTAAAATCATGCATTGACAACATTATAACTAACATGTCCCACTTTACATGCAGTGCATCAGTTCTGAAGCTTGCCATTTCTGACCACCACACAGTACAGGTATTGATAGAAGCTGAAAATCTTCATGTCAATAGAAAAGAGAAACAATATGTGACAAAAAGAATCACCAATGCAGACAATGTTAAAGATTTCAACAGTTTGCTGAAAAGCTTACAATGGGGTGAAAAAAAAAACAGCATTACTTTCAGTGATTTTTCATCAGATTTTTATTATTGCTTCAATGTATCATGTCCAGAAATGACCTTTACAGTAAATGACTGCAAAAAGATACAAAAAAATAACTGGATAAATCATGAAGTAAAAACAGCAAGAGAGAAACTTAGACTTTTCCAATATGCAATGATAAATAATAACAATAATAATAGACTAAAGGTAGAATTTAAGAACTATCAGGATTACTATAAAGATCTTCTGCTAGAAACTAAAAGTAAATATGTAGCCACAATGTTAAGAAACTCTACTAACACAGGTTTAGCTGTTTGGAAAGTAATAAATAGCTTTAGGGATTGTAAGGACAGATCAACAAGTGATTTTACTATAAACCATAAAGGGCATATCATGAAATGTCAATGTCAGATTGCAAATGTTTTTAATGAGTACTTTTCTTCTGTTGGAAAATCTGTCAATGACCATTTTAAGAATCTTCAGCATAGATATAGGGGCATTCCAATCAAACAAAGCATATAGAATAGAATAGAATAGAATCTTTATTTGCCTTTCAATATGTTTTCCATACAATTGGCATTGTCAGTGTGTTCAATACTTTTTTTTTTAAATTGCAATAATTATTATTGTACATAATTGTACCTGTGCAGGGCAAGCAGATACCATGCTAAAGTAATATTGATAATACCACAATTATTCATTCACAATATTAATAATAATAATAATAATAATAATAATAATAATAATAATAGTAATAAGAACAAACCACTAATAGGGCTAACCCCCTTTTAGTGTGATTACTTGGTTCAGGACAGAACTAAAGAAGCCTCGGACAAGCGCCGTCATGGTCGGGGACGACGCTTGAACCCTATGCCCGCCCACAATGGTAACGACACTGCTAGCCAACTGGAAAATGATTTAAATCCAAATAGAGGTGTTTTGCAGGATATGCTTCCTGCAACCACCCTAGAAGGAAAACAAAGACAGAGGATGAGATGGTCAGATGAAGTTAATCGACACCTCATGTTCTGTTATTACCAAGCAACAAACCTAGGAACCAACACAACTGGATACAGATCACAAGTATACACAACATTTATTACCAGATACCCAGAATTAAAATTTTTAACAGAACAACATCTAGCTGATCAGATTCGTGTAATAATAAAAAATAACAGGATACCCCAGTCAGAATTAGAAAACATCAAACAACAAGTTACAACAAATACTGGAACAAAATAATGTGCAATTAGAAGAAGAAGAAAATACAGTAATGGACTCAAACATCCCAGAGCAAACAAACAAAGAACAACACGCATCAATTAAACAATCAGAGGAAAATGAAATTTTAAGACAGCCACCAGCACAAGCACAAATAGAACACGAAGTGACACACATGTTAGATATAGAAGAAAAATTTCAGTTGACATATATAGAATACAAAGACACAAATACAGACATTAGACCATTCTTGCATAGACCACCAAATAGCCCACAAGTCGAAACAACAATAAAAACTATCAACACAATCATACACAACAAAATAAATGAATACACAACTATGGAAGAGTTACAACTACTGGTTTATGTAGGAGCACTCACTACACTAAATATACACACTAGGCAGATATCAGAACCAACCAACACACAGAAGAAACCCACAAAACCAGCATGGCAACACAGGCTACAAATCAGAATAGAAAAACTGAGAAAAGACATCGGACAGTTAACACAATTTATAAGAAATGAAATATCAGACAAAAAACGAAAAAGGTTAGGTAAAATCTCACAACAAGAAGCAATAGAGCAATTAGATGAAAAGAAGCAAAAATTACAAGCTTTGGCGAAACGACTTAGAAGATACAAAAAAAGTGAAAATAGAAGGAAACAAAACCAAACATTCAACACAAACCAAAAGAAATTTTACCAAACAATAGATAACACACACATAAAAATAGACAATCCACCAAACATAAGAGACATGGAACACTTCTGGAGCAGCATATGGTCAAACCCGGTACAACATAACAGGCATGCACGGTGGATACAAGCAGAAACAGATACATACAAGATGATATCACAAATGCCTGAAGTGATAATTTTGCAACATGAAGTCACCCGAGCAATTAATTCTACGCACAATTGGAAAGCCCCTGGAAATGATAAAATATCAAATTTCTGGCTAAAGAAGTTCACCTCAACACATTCACATCTAACTAAATTATTTAACAGTTACATTGCAGACCCATACATATTCCCTGATACACTTACACATGGAATAACTTATCTGAAACCTAAAGATCAAGCAGACACAGCAAACCCAGCTAAATATCGCCCCATAACATGCCTACCAACAATCTACAAAATATTAACTTCAGTCATTACACAGAAATTAATGACACATACAACACAGAACAAAATTATAAATGAAGAACAAAAAGGCTGCTGCAAAGGAGCGCGAGGATGTAAAGAGCAACTGATAATAGATGCAGAGGTGACATATCAAGCTAAAACTAAACAAAGGTCTCTACACTACGCATACATTGATTACCAAAAAGCTTTTGATAGTGTACCCCACTCATGGTTACTACAAATATTGGAAATATACAAAGTAGATCCTAAATTGATACAGTTCCTAAACATAGTAATGAAAAACTGGAAAACCACACTTAATATCCAAACAAATTCAGATAATATCACATCACAGCCAATACAGATTAAGCGTGGAATATACCAAGGAGACTCATTAAGTCCTTTCTGGTTCTGCCTTGCTCTGAACCCACTATCCAACATGCTAAATAATACAAATTATGGATACAATATTACTGGAACATACCCACACAAAATCACACATTTGCTATACATGGATGATCTAAAACTACTGGCAGCAACAAATCAACAACTCAACCAATTACTAAAGATAACAGAAGTATTCAGCAATGATATAAGTATGGCGTTTGGAACAGACAAATGTAAGAAAAATAGCATAGTCAAGGGAAAACACACTAAACAAGAAGATTACATATTGGATAACCACAGCGACTGCATAGAAGCGATGGAAAAAACGGATGCCTATAAATATCTAGGATACAGACAAAAAATAGGAATAGATAATACAAATATTAAAGAAGAACTAAAAGAAAAATATAGACAAAGACTAACAAAAATACTGAAAACAGAATTGACAGCAAGAAACAAGACCAAAGCTATAAATACTTATGCCATACCAATATTGACCTACTCATTTGGAGTAGTGAAATGGAGTAACACAGACCTAGAAGCACTCAATACACTTACACGATCACAATGCCATAAATATAGAATACATCACATACATTCAGCAACAGAAAGATTCACATTAAGCAGAAAGGAAGGAGGAAGGGGATTTATCGATATAAAAAACCTACATTATGGACAGGTAGACAATTTAAGAAAATTCTTTATAGAACGAGCAGAAACTAGCAAAATACACAAAGCAATCACTCATATAAATACATCGGCTACACCACTACAATTTCATAACCACCTCTACAACCCGTTAGACCACGTAACATCAACAGATACGAAGAAAGTAAATTGGAAAAAGAAAACACTTCATGGCAAGCACCCGTATCATCTAACACAGCCACACATCGATCAAGACGCATCCAACACATGGCTAAGAAAAGGCAATATATACAGTGAGACAGAAGGATTCATGATTGCAATACAGGATCAAACAATAAACACCAGGTATTACAGCAAGAATATTATTAAAGATCCCAATACCACAACAGATAAATGCAGACTTTGTAAACAACAAATAGAAACAGTAGATCACATCACAAGCGGATGTACAATACTAGCAAATACAGAATACCCCAGAAGACATGACAATGTAGCAAAAATAATACATCAACAGCTTGCCTTACAACATAAACTTTTAAAACAACAAGTTCCTACATACAAGTATGCACCACAAAATGTACTGGAGAATGATGAATACAAATTATACTGGAACAGAACCATTATAACAGATAAAACAACGCCACATAACAAACCTGACATCATACTCACCAATAAAAAGGAGAAATTAACACAACTAATCGAAATATCCATACCCAATACAACAAATATACAAAAGAAAACAGGAGAAAAAATTGAAAAATACATCCAACTGGCTGAGGAAGTCAAAGACATGTGGCATCAGGATAAAGTTGACATCATACCAATTATACTATCAACTACAGGAGTCATACCACACAATATCCACCAGTACATCAATGCAATAGAGCTACATCCAAACATATATATACAACTACAGAAATCAGTAATTATTGATACATGTTCAATTACCCGAAAGTTCCTAAATGCAATATAACACATACCATACAGTTAAAAGGAAGTGACGCCTGATCAAGGTCCGCGTCACTTTTCATTTTTAACCAGACTTAACGTCTGAGAAAGTAAAGAATAATAATAATAATAATACATCATAACAGTCAAATATACAATAGTATCAAGATATATTTATGGTACATCTTACGTATCCATGTAAAAAGTCTTTGCTGGTACATTACTGTCACAAACATATATGTATAATTCACATGGTAGTTTTTTGTTTCATGTAGCATATCTCTTTTGTGTCACTGTTTAGAAACTCATCAAGTGAGTAATATGGCGTACATTTGAGCCACACTTCTATTGTCTGCTTAAAGTTATTCATCGGCAGTTCACTCACAGCTTTTGGGAGTTTGTTATAAAATTTTAAGCTAAGGTGTTTATGGCTCTTTTGTGTCAATGTCAGCCTTGTGTATGGTAGGTCTATGTTACTATTATTTCGAGTATTATGAACATGCACTTCAGATCTTAAGTTAAGGTTCTTTACATTCTCTTTAGCATATATTAAACAATTATAAATGTATATACTAGGTAGTGTCATTATCTTTAGTTCTTGAAAATGGTTTTTGCAACTTTGTCTTGGTGCTAGTCCTAAAATGCACCTGACTGCTTTCTTCTGCCACTTGAAGATGGTACTTGAACCCACTGAGTTACCCCAAAGAAGTACCCCGTATTGCAGTTGTGAATGGAAAAAAGCAAAGTATGTGGCAATTAACAGATTTTTACTGATAACGTGTCTCAGCTTGTGTAATAGAAAGAGAGTTCGAGCAAGTTTGCCACATAGATAATTTGTGTGTAATTTGTGTGTCTGTCCCATGTAAGTTTTTGATCTATATGTAAACCTAGTAACTTGACATTTTATGTATTCTGTACATTTGTTTTTAGGTTGAAGTAAATTTCTTCAGTTTTCAATTTGTTTGTTGATAAAAGATTGACTCTGCACCAGTCACTGCTCATTTCAGTTACTACTTTGTTGTATTCCATGACACCTTGCAGATTTTCTCCATCTGTTATTAGTGTCATATCATCAGCATACAGTACATTGTTGCATGGAATATAATTTGAGAAGTCATTGATGTAAAAAATGAACAGGAAAGGGCCAAGCACTGAGCCTTGTGGAATTCCTCTCTTTACTTTCATGGGTGTTGACTTTTGATAGTTTGTTTTTACTTATTGTACCCTATTGCTTAAGTATGATTGAAAATATTGTAATGGTTTATCTACAATACCATAAAGTTATAGTTTTTTAATCATTATTTCATGTGTGACTGAGTCAAAGGCTTTTGTTAAATCTAACAACCAATAACAAGGAAGTCAAAAACATAGTAATGCCATTAAAAAATACAAAATCAGCAGGCTATGATGGATTGTCTATCAGTACACTGAAAAGATGCATAGACAACATATATGATGCCATGGCCACAGCAGTAAATGATATAATGGCATCAGGTTGTTTCCCTGATAGTCTAAAGATAGCACAAGTAACCCCGATTTTCAAGAAAGGTGATAAATCTAAAATTGAAAACTACCGCCCCATCTCAATCTTACCTGCACTTTCTAAGGTAGTTGAGAAAGTTATTTATACTAGACTAATGGCATTCCTGAGTCAACACAATTTAATATTTGAAAATCAGAATGGCTTTATGAAAAACAAGTCAACATCAGTAGCAGCAGCACAATTAATAGACAAAATAATAAAGGCCATAGAGAACAAGGAGTATGTAACTGGAGTGTTCCTTGATCTAGAAAAAGCTTTTGATTGTGTCAACATCACCATATTACTTGACAAGCTGTGGAACCTGGGTATCAGAGGAACTGGCTATGAGCTAATAAAATCGTATATGAGCAATAGAAAACAATTTGTCTTGCTTAAAACAAACAGTGGGTCTTACAAATCTAAAATTATTGATATCAAATATGGAGTGCCTCAAGGTTCTGTCTTGTGACCTCTTCTTTTCTTGATTTATGTTAATGATATACAGTATTGTTCTCCTAACTGTACAAAAATGTTGTATGCAGATGACACATCAATAGTGTGTAAACACAAAGACTATGAGAGTCTTCAGGTACTGTGCAACAGTGTAACTAATGAAACAGTGAAGTATTTTAATGAAAGCCATCTAAATGTAAGTGCTTCAAAGACACAAGGAAACAAATAGAATTTGACATGAAATTATCCATAGGAAATGACATTGTAAACAAGGAAAAATGGATGAAGTTCTTGGGAATTACAATCCAGGACAGCCTCAAATGGGACATGCATATTGATTCCTTAGCATGAAAGCTGTCGAAGTATGTGTTTGCTATAAATATGATTAGCAAATATTGTAAGGACATATGTGTACTAAAAACAGCTTATCATGCCCTATCCTCATCAAACTTAAACTATGCTGTAGAAATATGGGGTGTAACAACTCAAGCCAACCTAAGTACATTATTAGTACTACAGAAAAAAGATATCAGAATTGTTTGTGGTGCCAAACCTCGAGAATCATGTCGGAATCTGTTCCCAAAATTAGGTGTGCTTACCATTATAGGTGTATATATATCGAAAGTTATATTGCTTGTGAAAACAATAAATCCAAATTTCAACTGTGACCTGAACCAGTACGATACAAGGCAAAAGTTCAGATACCATGTAAATAGCCACAGAACAGCTTTATATGAAAAAAAAAAATGCATTTCATGCTGGGCTGAAGCTAGCCAATGCCCTACCAAAAAGTCTCACAACCCTTACTACTAACAAATTAAAAGATCAGCTAAAAAGGATTCTAATTGAAAACCCTTTTTATTCCCTAGACGAGCGCTATATCTGTATGAAAAGTGCTTCATAAATATGTCAAGCTCATAGTTTTAAGTAACCTACAACTAATATAATGTTGATAAAAACAATATTTGTAATGTTGTGATTGTATACTACCAAATGTAAAATCCATCAAAATGTAAAATTTATTAATACAAACAAATCTTTAGTTTGTAATTTATAAACTGACGTATTCAGAAGAATAATCTGTATGATGTCCTGAAACTGCATTATTTCTAGGGATTGCATTTGATTATTCAATGTTGAATAAATATTATTGTGTGTGTGTGTGTGTGTGAAATATGCATGCTCCTTACCCAACAGTAGCCAAACAGTGGAAGTGAACAGACGAACAGACCACAAGCGGCAGCTTGTCAACGCGAACAGTTTGGACATGATATTGATTGCTCTTGGAGGAAGGCAGCTCCAACGTGTGAAATGTCAATTACCAAGTAATTTTAATCAGGCTATAGTGTGTTGAACAAAGGGAGTAAGTCCACTAGTAAGTGTCTGGATACAATGGGAATTCAAATTGGATCATTAATTTCAAGTCTAAACCAAAGACTATTGATACTTTGGGGGGGGGGGGGGGGGACAGATGTCGTTGGGAACATGGCACTTGCGTTAAGAATCTTTCAGTTCCCATGGGTTTTGCTCTGAAATTTAAAGTTACTGTGCTCTTGACTGACTAGGGGTCCACCATGGATTTTCGACTGAAGAAGGGGTCTGCCAGCTGAAAACGTTAGGCAGCCCTGAATTAGAGAAATCTAATTATCTATTTTGGATTCCAAATTTGCAAGTTTCTCATCTAGATTTTGTTTTTTAAAATCTTAAAAATTGTTTTCAAAATTTTTTGCAGTTTTTTCAATTTCATTCATGAGATTTTATTCAACCTCCACAATTTCAGTACTCGATAAATTAATCTGAAACTCAAAATATTTGTGCTCTGTCTCAGTGGCTGATTTTTCTCTGACAAGATATTCTTTTATGTCAGCAATGTAAGTACTGTTTTTTAAAAGTTCAATCTTTAACTCTTTTAACTCCTTGTTTGAAGCAGTGATTCCACCACCCAAATCATTACCTAATTCACTGTTTGAAGCTGTGATCATGCTACGCAAGTCACTGCTTACTTCATTACATTACGCCATTTTTGAGTTCACTCCTATTATTTGTTTCAGCTATTTCTGACTAATCATTACTTAGTCCTTTTTTCATTTCTGTGAACATTCTAGAAAGATGTCCAATCAGATCATAATTTCCTCCATGAAACAGATTACTGGTCATAACATTTCCATTTAATGATGCCATTAAAACTCTGATCAACCCTCAACTGTCTCCTATCTCTCATTCAAAACTGATCCTTGCTTGATCATTATGATCTGATCTTGCATTCTGTTCAACACAAAAAAATAATACTGAGTGACCTATTGTGGCACTGTAGTCACTGTGAAGCAGAAAAATATGTACATAAAAACAAAGTACTTATCTCTTGTCCTTCATGGTAATACAGCCCCATTCTGATGTTTCCAATTAAACATTCTGTTTCACATCTTGACCTTCATGTATTCATTTCCTAAGCCACTAGTACTTTTTGGCATCCATAAGGGCTCCCATTGTCCTTCCAAAAAAGTGGTTCCAGGTTAATGTAATGGAATCAAATCTGAAACTAAAAAAACAGTTAAAATGCTGCTTCTGATAATTTCAGTGAGATTCCAGCTGACTCCACTAATTTATTGTAAACTGCTTCCTGCAGGTTAGATAATTTTTCTGTTGTAATAATCATTTGCGGGTGTGTGTAGATCTGCTTTCATTTCAACTAATGTTCTCCAAAATTTTTTGGCCTGTGATTGATGATATTGGTATTCTAAAATAAGAAATGATGTTGTGACACATTTTTTAAAACTTTCTGATACATTC